>NW_021130673.1:0-197434 GCF_004193835.3 Ostrinia furnacalis | reverse complement strand
TAGTACGTTTATAAAAGCATTTACCAACTCTTGATCATTTGGAGCGCTTAATAAGCACCTAAACAAACGTGTATCATCAGCTACATGCGGAAATGCTCAGCTCTCTTCTAGAAGAAGAATAAGTGAGCTCAGAGCGAGCATATAGCGTATCAACACTTCAAACTGGAGGCATCCCAGAACTATGTTTCCAAAGACTGCAGCCAACGGCAAACGCAGTTCAGATGAATTTGAAACAACTCAGTGTCCATGCAATTAATTAGTGAATGAATGTAAGCAAAGCTCACTAAGAATGAGCAGCCAAATGCAAAAATGCTCAGCTCTCCTGCAGCAGGAATAAATAAGCTCAGAGCGAGCATATGGCCGCATCACAAGAGCACGTCACCGCTTAGTTAGCGGCGCTAACACAAAAATTGAAATGGAGTATGTCAATTTGTAATGTACTCAAAGGTTATTAACAAACAATATTACAACAGAACCAGATTCGATTACGGATTCTACTTTTTTTTAACATTTTTATAATGTGGACCAGGCTTTTAACAAAAAGACCGATAATTCAGTTAGGGGCTAACACTATAATNTAGTCAATGCTGATAGTACGTTTATAAAAGCATTTACCAACTCTTGATCATTTGGAGCGCTTAATAAGCACCTAAACAAACGTGTATCATCAGCTACATGCGGAAATGCTCAGCTCTCTTCTAGAAGAAGAATAAGTGAGCTCAGAGCGAGCATATAGCGTATCAACACTTCAAACTGGAGGCATCCCAGAACTATGTTTCCAAAGACTGCAGCCAACGGCAAACGCAGTTCAGATGAATTTGAAACAACTCAGTGTCCATGCAATTAATTAGTGAATGAATGTAAGCAAAGCTCACTAAGAATGAGCAGCCAAATGCAAAAATGCTCAGCTCTCCTGCAGCAGGAATAAATAAGCTCAGAGCGAGCATATGGCCGCATCACAAGAGCACGTCACCGCTTAGTTAGCGGCGCTAACACAAAAATTGAAATGGAGTATGTCAATTTGTAATGTACTCAAAGGTTATTAACAAACAATATTACAACAGAACCAGATTCGATTACGGATTCTACTTTTTTTTAACATTTTTATAATGTGGACCAGGCTTTTAACAAAAAGACCGATAATTCAGTTAGGGGCTAACACTATAATAGTTGCCAGTCACAGAGCGAGCTCGAAGCGAGTGTAATATGGCCGCACCACAATGTCTGATGGAGGGCACACCAGCTGACCAGCACCATGTGTAGCCCCTAAGATGAGTGACCAACAACCACGCAAGTGGATGTGATGCATTTCAAACAACCCTTTCAGTTACATACAAAGGAAAATCCACACAGAATGGATAACCACATGCAAAAATGCTCAGCTGTCTTCAACAAGCAAAGAGCTTGTGGAGCTTGCAAGAGAGCAGCTCATTCAGCTCAGAGCGAGCATGTGACCATCATAATTGGAAGATTAACTCGGCTCACCCAGGCAAAACCCTGACTGTACCAATAACAAGAGCTAGCGCGCAAAACGTTAACTAGAAAGAGGAAATATATTTCAAAATTTTCAAAATCTGGACCAGGTTTTTATGGTGAGGAAGACTGTCAATCAATAAACAGCCTTACTTGAGAACTCATACAACATTTTTTTATTGAATTTGAAAAATTTGGGGCTGCCGTTTTTGGTGTGGGCTGTGCAAACTTACTGCATCAGCGGCCAAATGCAAAAATGCTCAGATCTCCTCGACATGAGGGTAAAATGAGCTCAGAGCGAGCAAATGGCTACACCAGAAACTGAAGGCAGACAACCACACAGGGAACACCAGAATTAAACCCACTAGTAGGTACTTATTTGAATGAACTAGAAGGCATCATTAATGAATCATTCTTCTCCTGAGAAAAAATACAAATATAACCACCATTATTGACAGCGTTATTCATCTACCTTATTTGATCGGGACTAATTAATGTAAGCCATTAACCAGTTATACAAGATTTTGTATAATGTTTTGATGTCATTTCATCAATTAAATGAGTGACACTTTAGCACCAAATGCAAGAATGCTTAGCTCACCCATTCGCAGAATGGGTAGAAATGAGCTCAAAGCGAGCATTATGGCGTCTCAAATGTCACACTAAACAGACGAGGCAGTCTCTTAAAAACTTTGTATTGAGGGTGTTTTTAATATCGTGTGGATTTCATCACGCACGCGGGATGGCCTGCGTCCCCTCACCCTCCGCGTGCGTATTCCACGCAAACAATAATTACTTGTATGAAAAGGACACTTGCGGGTGTCACGCACGCGGGGCAATACATACCGCCATAATAATCACCATCATCATAAATAATATCTGAAGTTTCCAGACGGACGCCATTCCAAAAAGCGATATGGCAATCGGCACTAATAAAGATTTGTATTTTAGTATTGAATATTTAAAAAACCTGATTAATATAGGCCTATTCAAATATACCTACCGGTGCGAAGCCGGGCACGGCGCGCCGCTAAGTATGGAATAACCACAGTTATAACAACAACATTGAATCTCGACAAATGTTGCAACAAACTGATAAAAACCACTTCCAGTCAATGCTGATACGTTTATAAAAGCATTTTCCAACTCTTGATCATTTGGAGCGCTTAATAAGCACCTAAACAAACGTGTATCAACAGCTACATGCGGAAATGCTCAGCTCTCTTCTAGAAGAAGAATAAGTGAGCTCATAGCGAGCATATAGCGTATCAACACTTCAAACTGGAGGCATCCCAGAACCACGTTTCCAAAGATTACAGTCAACAGCAAACGCAGTTCAGATAAATTTGAAACAACTCAGTTTCCATGCAATTAATTAGTGAACGAATGTAAGCAAAGCTCACTAAGAATGAGCAGCTAAATGCAAAAATGCTAAGCTCTCCTCCACATGAGGGTAAAATGAGCTTCGAGCGAGCAAATGGCTACACTATAAACTACCAGAAAACACTGTACCAAAACGTGGCCCCCACTTTTTCGCGAGCAGGGACCTAAAAAACATCAGTGATAAAATGCTATCTGTACTATCACAAAGAAGAAAGATTTGTATTTTGGTATAGAACACTATAATGTTTTTCTGATTAACATAGGTAGTTAGGCTTATTCCAATTCTTCATAATTTGGAGCGCTTGATAAGTACCTAAAAACAAACGTGGATCAGCAGCTACATGTAGAAATGCTCAGCTCTCCTCTAGAAGAAGAATAAGTGAGCTCAGAGCGAGCATATAGCGTATCAACACTTCAAACTGGAGGCATCCCAGAACCATGTTTCCAAAGACTGCAGCCAACGGCAAACGCAGTTCAGATGAATTTGAAAACAACTCAGTTTCCATGCAATGAATTCGTATTAATGAATGTGAGCAAAGCTCACTAAGAATGAGCAGCCAAATGCAAAAAGGATCAGCTCTCCTGCAGCAGGATTAAATGAGCTCAGAGCGAGCATATGGCCGCATCACAAGGGCACGCGCACGCCAAGTAAAAGGGACACTTTAGCGACCAAATGCAAGAATGCTTAGCTCACCCATTCATAGAATGGGTAGAAATGAGCTCAAAGCGAGCATTATGGCGTCTCAGTGGCACACTGAACAAAACGTGCGGCTTATTTGAATACCACCACAAACCAATAGTATGTGTGCACTGAACAGGGACCATTACCATTACCATTACCCAAAAAATCAACACATTATTCGCAAGACAAATGTATGAGGAGATCTCATTATGAGATATTTAAAAATCTCATCTAGAATCCCGAGAATGCAGAGAATGAAGAAAATGCAGAAATGCGCTGCAGGTAGAGACCAAACCACATTAAGTTACCATTATCACTATCAATCACCCAAAAGAAATTTGCTCAAGAGAAAGGCACCATTCTGCGTAAGGAGAGATTTAAAAATCTCATCTTCATAATTTGAACGGGACGATGGCTAAAACCAGTCTTTCAAAATTCAATTTTATGTACTTTGATGTCATTTCGCCAGTGACACTTTTGCGACCAAATGTAAGAATGCTTAGCTCACTCATATACAGAATGGGTCAGAATGAGCTCAAAGCGAGCATTATGGCGTCGTGTTACACTGAACAGACCGTCCAAAATATACGCCAGCAACATTTCCCATAAAGATTAAGGTCATCATGACATTAGATGCTTCTTAGAACATAACTGTGACGCTCCTGCAGCAAAATGTAGCGCACAGTTCACTTATACAGTCTTTGAACAGCACCGCTTTCAGTCAATGCTGATACGTTTATAAAAGCATTTTCCAACTCTAGATCATTTGGAGCGCTTAATAAGCACCTAAACAAACGTGTATCAACAGCTACATGCAGAAATGCTCAGCTCTCCTCTAGAAGAAGAATAAGTGAGCTCAGAGCGAGCATATAGCGTATCAACACTTCAAACTGGAGGCATCCCAGAACCACGTTTCCAAAGATTACAGTCAACAGCAAACGCAGTTCAGATAAATTTGAAACAACTCAGTTTCCATGCAATTAATTAGTGAACGAATGTAAGCAAAGCTCACTAAGAATGAGCAGCCAAATGCAAAAATGCTCAGCTCTCCTCCACATGAGGGTAAAATGAGCTTCGAGCGAGCAAATGGCTACACTATAAACTACCAGAAAACACTGTACCAAAACGCGTGGCCCCCACTTTTTCGCGAGCAGGGACCTAAAAAACATTAGTGATAAAATGCTATCTGTACTATCACAAAGAAGAAAGATTTGTATTTTGGTATAGAACATTATAATGTTTTTCTGATTAACATAGGCTTATTCCAATTCTTCATAATTTGGAGCGCTTGATAAGTACCTAAAAACAAACGTGGATCAGCAGCTACATGTAGAAATGCTCAGCTCTCTTCTAGAAGAAGAATAAAATATGAGCTCAGAGCGAGCATATAGCGTATAAACACTTCAAACTGGAGGCATCCCAGAACCACGTTTCCAAAGACTGCAGCCAACGGCAAACGCAGTTCAGATGAATTTGAAACAACTCAGTTTCCATGAAATTAATTAGTGAACGAATGTAAGCAAAGCTCACTAAGAATGAGCAGCCAAATGCAGAAATGCTCAGCTCTCCTGCAGCAGGAATAAATGAGCTCAGAGCGAGCATATGGCCGCATCACACGAGCACGTCACCGCGCAGCTATAACACCCAACGAAATGGAGTATTCAATTAGTAATGTAGTCAATGGAGGAAATTAACCACACAAAATGACAAACCTGAAGTGGGACCCGGAATCTTTATTGCTGGGTTCCGAAAAATCACAAATCACAACTAATGCCGATCCAATCATGT
The DNA here is from genome assembly GCF_004193835.3 of Ostrinia furnacalis. NCBI lineage: Eukaryota > Metazoa > Arthropoda > Insecta > Lepidoptera > Crambidae > Ostrinia > Ostrinia furnacalis. The sequence continues at coordinate 192,108 of NW_021130673.1, read as the reverse complement.
TAGGACACACTCACGTTGCATAGTTTTAAAGAAGTAGGATTTTCTTTTACAATATTAAACATTTTCGTAATGTGGACCAGGCTTTTTACAAAAAAAGCCAAATAATCAGTTAGGGGCTAACAAGATAATAATGGTTGCCAGTCACAGGGCACACCAGCTGACCAGCACCATGTATACATATACACCACCCATACAAATGACAAACCCGAAGTCGAACTCAGAAGCTTTAGAGCTCTACGGAGTCCAGAAAAATCACAAGCTACATTACCAATGCCGATCCAATCCAACAATCCGACTGAAAAAAGAAAATCATGTTAGAACACTCCTACCATTCCCATTCCCTATACTTATTCAGAAGTAGGATTCTAGCGAGCAATGTTCGCATCAAAATAATAGATCAAAACATACGGGTCGATTTGAGAACCTCCTCCTTTTTTGAAGTCGGTTGAAAATGATTAATTTCGCATTCAATAGTGGACAACAATCACGATCAATTAGTCTACGACTTTTCTCAGATGTTAACTAAACATATCCATAATGTGGACCAGGTTTTTATTGTGAGGAAAACTGTCAATCAATAAACAGTCTAACATGAGAACTCACACACCTTTTAATAAATTTCTAGAATTTGGATGTGAAAAATTTGGAGCTGCCTTTTTAGGTGTGCAAAGGCAAACTTACCTACAGAATCAGCGGCCAAATGCAAAAATGCTCAGCTCTCCTCAACATGAGGGTAAAATGAGCTCAGAGCGAGCAAATGGCTACACCAGAAACTGAAGGCAGACAACCACACAGGGAACCCCAGAATTAAACAACCCACTAGTACTTATTTGAATGAACTAGAAGGCATCATTAATGAATCACTCTTCTCCTAAGAAAAATTACAAATATAACCACCATTACTGGTAGCGTTATTTATCTACCTAATTTGATCGGGCCTAATTAATGTAAACCGCTAACCAGTTTTTTATAATTCCTTTTATTAGGTTTTAACTTTTGAATTATGTTTTGATGTCACTTCATTAATTAAATGAGTGATACTTTAGTATCAAATGCAAGAATGCTTAGCTCACCCATTCACAGAATGGGTATAAGAGCTCAAAGCGAGCATTATGGCGTCGTGTTACACTGAACAGACCGTCCAAAATATACGCCAGCTACATTTCCCATAAAGATTAAGGTCATCATGACATTAGATGCTTCTTGGGACTTAACTGTGACGCTTCTGCAGCAAATTGTACCTTATGTTCAGTTCACTTACACAGTCTTTGAACAGCACCGCTTTCAGTCAATGCTGATACGTTTATAAAAGCATTTTCCAACTCTTGATCATTTGGAGCGCTTAATAAGCACCTAAACAAACGTGTATCATCAGCTACATGCGGAAATGCTCAGCTCTCTTCTAGAAGAAGAATAGGTGAGCTCAGAGCGAGCATATAGCGTATCAACACTTCAAACTGGAGGCATTCTAGTACCATGTTTCTAAAGACTGCAGCCAATTACAAACGCAGTTCTGATGAATTTGAAACAACTCAGTTTCCGTGGAATGAATTATTGAATGAAGAATATAAGCAAAGCTCACTAAGAATGAGCAGCCAAATGCAAAAATGGCAGGAATAATGAGCTCAGAGCGAGCATATGGCCGCATCACAAGGGCACGTCATCGCTAACACAAAAATTGAAATGGAGTATGTCAATTTGGTAGTACAGAAAAATAACAAGCTACATTATCTCTGTCCATACAATCCTGTGAAAGAATCCGGCTGACAAAAAGAGTTCATCATGTTAGCAGAACAATTCTGACATACCCCTGCATGCATACTTATTCCAAAGTGGATACTAGCGAAACAATTCAAATCTATAACGTAGGCTATCGGTACCAATATTATAAAGAGAAAAAAAGATTTGTATTTTTATTGAATATTAGAATCATATATTTTTTTAAATTTTAATACACCATATAGCTGTACACTATCAATTCGTGAATTTAAAGGCATCCTAGAACCATTTTTCCGAAGACTTCAGTCAACGGCAAACGCAATTGAGATGAATTTGAACACTCGGTTTCCATGCAATTTATTAGTGAACAATAAATGTAAGCAAAGCTCACTAAGAAGGAGCAGCCAAATACAAAAAGGCTCAGCTCACCCCAGTGGCGGATTTACAAATTTGCCGCTAGTAGGCCATTCAATTTTTGCCGCCCCTACCTACTGACTTTTGAAATTCAATACGTTAGTTTAATCCCGTTATTAGTATGATTGTGAACTTAATTATATTTTTCTGTCAGTTAATAGATTATTATTGCAACCCGCTATGTAATGAAGAGTTTAATGTTGACCTAAAAACAGCAGTATGTACTAATCCTAAGGTGGGCAAAGGCATGACTTAAAAAATACCTACACTATATGAACACAGACAAAATAATGTGTGGTCAGTAAACATTGTTTTTTGGTAAATATATTTTTATTGGGCTTAACCGTTTAAAAACAATACAAACAATTTCTATCAAAATATAACATGTTAACAATTCAGTTACTCGTGACAGACAATGAGTTCAAATAAGTTTTACATTATTTTCTTGGGAGATTTTAAATTTGCAGAATCATTAATTATATCGACGTATGAAATCTTCTTCATAAGTTCTGACTCTATGCACAAAAGAGATAAAGCATTAATAGGCCAGAAGAATTAGATTTTAAATCGGAAATAATTCCTACAAAAGATTTTATTGCCTTAACGGCTTCATTTTTTTTTTTTGGAAGAGGGGCAGCCACATTAGGTAACACAGAGTCGTTCAGGTAAGTGCCAGGAAGAGGTACAGCAACCACAGTTAACGGTTAATGTTTAACGGAACGGCTGGGACGAACAAGGATAGGCGCATCCAGCTCGTAAGCCTTGATAGGGTTACACTGGTTGAGGCGCTCCTTTTCAAGACTTGGAAGCCTGCGGGTAACGAGCCATTGGACGTGGAGAGGGTCATTAATTATACACATATTTTCTACTTTGCCGAACATTTGCAGGAGAACGGTTTGTTCAAAACATATGAATTTGGTCTTATTTCGTGCAGGATTAAATGCCCTTCAACCGTCAGGAAGACCACTTTTCGATAGGGTAAGTCCTTTACGCGGTATAACCGGAAAACCGAAAAAGCGCCCCTTTCGGGGGCCCCCACCACTTAAGCACAACTCCGTCGAAGTCGAAAACCTAGGAGAGTCTTTATGGGCAACTAATGAAGCCATTGAAGCACTAAAATCTTTAGTAGGAATTATTTCCGATTTAATTCATTTTCGTGTTTAATTCTACTGGCCCATAAACTTTTCTTGACTTAAAGTAGATCGTAGATAGTTTTTAACCCGTTTTAAGCAAGAAAAGCTTCTCACCTGAATGTGCACAGAGCCATGCGAAGTGCTATATCCAGTATAATTAGCTAAGAACTACTTAAAGGTAAACAGAAAGACCAGGGCTTGGTAATACAGGGTGGCCCAGAAGAAAAATATTTTTTGAAAATTAAAGGAAACGAAAACTGTAGGTACCTACATTCTTACAGAACTTTAACTATTGCAATTTAAAGAAAATTTAATGCAATTTATTTTTAAATTTACCTTTATTAAATTACATCGCCCAGGAGATTTCCTTGACGCTTACAACATTCGATCAACATACATCAAAATCTTGGAATGCGTTTGTCAGAATTACTTTGAAACCTATTTTCAATTTTTTGACGAATGCTCAGCTTCAGTTGCTGCATGGTTGTTAGATTACACTGCACAACAAAATTGCAACTTTTGGCTGATGATTGACTTTCATTACATGATGTTTACTAATTTGACGTCGCTGATTCTAAATCTGCCGTCCATTTTTACGTAGCAGCTCTTGTTTACGTGTTATAGCTTTCACCCAAAAATTGCTAAATTACAGTCTTAATTCGCCGACAATTCAAAAAATACTATGTTTTCTTTGTATAATTTAATATGGTAGCATTAAGAAGTGTTTGTGTGAATGATCTAAATCAATTTTGTTTCATTTGCGGAGAGGATATATTTAAATAATTCGTTTAAATGTGACAAAGTTTGTAAAATTGGCTTACAAAAATTAGTTTGGGGACCCAGTGGAAATGAAAGATAAGCCTTGAATTCCACAAAAGGCGTGGAAAAGATGCGTTGAGTTTTTACGTTTGTGAACAAATAAGAATATGTGTAGATTTAGGTACGAAACCCCTATGATCTGAAAGGAACCCTTGAACCATCGCGACGACTATTATTTTTATTTTTGAACTAAATTGGTATTAACCAAAAAAAAATTGAACTAAATGGTAATTCCTTGCATACGTTTGGTATGTAGACGTCTTTTCAGTCCTAAGAAGTCACCTGAACCTCATGCTGATACTTCACATGAGGATTTTGAGGTGAAAACTGGCAGTGTAGTAGAGACTTTGAATGTGACCCGAAAATTTCAAAACCATGTAACCAAGATGGTTTAAACGATCGTTTTAGAGATCTAGGATCTTCAAGTCTTCAGAAAAGACATAGTATGAGTTATTTTGGCATTATAATTTTTTTTTTTGAAAATCCGAAAAAATCTTACTATTCTTACACATCGAACAACGTATGAGTCACTTACAAACATGTTTTTTTGGTTGGATGTAATAGAAACATCAAATTACACTCTCTTCGCAATCACGTGAACAATTTTATCACAACTCTTAAGGATCTAAGTGAAGAACATGGCGAGCAAATCCACCAGGGCCTTCGTACGATAGAAGGATACTATCAGGGCCACTGGAATGCACATATGATGGCTGACTGCTGTTGAAGCATTCAGAAGAGCTGTCTGCCTTCAGCTTCAGCAAGGAAGTCAAATAAAAGAAAGATTTTTCATCTCTAAAAAAAGAGTGTTTTATTTCAAAAAGACCCAAGTGTCATATCTTTTTAACCAGAGCTGATACAGACATTTCAATCACAGATTTGAAATCGTCATTAAAAATTGGACTAATATCATGTAACATAACCCAATCATCAGAAATGCTGTTGTGCAGTGTTATAAAAGTATACTCTATTCTTAATGTAACACCACAAAAAATAATTTTCTGGAGTGAGATCAGGGCTTCCTGGTGACCAGGAGATGTCACCCCTGCCTGAAATTATTTTTTTGTGGGAACATGTCTCTTACCATCTAAATGCTCTCATTTGAAGTGTGACACGTAGCCCCATCTTGATGAAACCAAGTGCTCCGGTCATAACCTTGCAAATCTTGCAGCTTTGAAATCAAAAAGCTTTTCAGCCTACCAGTATAGCGCTCTCAAAAATTAATCATCCTTTCAATGCAACAAACCAATTAAGCAGTGGTGAAATCTCACTGCCTCTAAGAAGCGCTAATCTCATTCCAGCAGACTTCTTTTTGTGAGGTTACCTTATGAGCAGAGTATACTCTAATAATCCAAAAACTCTGCAGCATTCATCCATCCTGAATCCATTTTGAGGTAACTCTAAGGGCACACGACGCTGCCACCGCGCCGCCGCCGCGCCATCGCCGCGCCGCTGCACTGTTCATACGCACCGAGTAAAACCGCCTCCGCGCCGCCACCGCGGCACCGCGCCAACAAAGCATAATTTCGTGCACGGCGCGGCGGCGGTGCGGCGGCTGCGCGGCAGCGGTGTTCACGCGGCACGTATAAACAGTGCAAAGGCGCGGCGACGGCGCGGCGGCGGCGCGGTAGCGGCGTCGTGTGCATCAGCGCTTACGAAAGTTTTCCAAAATGTTGATGTATGTTGACCGAATGTTGTAAACGTCAAGGGAATCACATGTACGATAAAATTTATAAAAGATAGTAAATTTTAAAATAAATTGCACTAAATTTCCTTTAAATTGTAATAGCTTAAGTTCTACAAAAATTTACAGTTTTCGTTTCCTTGAATTTTCAAAAGTGAATTTTCTTCTGGGCTACCCTGTAAAACAATATACACGAAATTGTGGAGAGGTGGGTGCTCGTGCTATGCTCCGAAGATCCTGTGTTACTTAAGAGTTTTTTATTTTATTTTTATTGAAATGCTATTGGAATATTTTAAAATTCATGATCACATAAGTACCTAAGTATATATTACAATGCGTTTATTAATCGTTTATTTATATATGGATTGTGTAGGTATACGTATAATTATATATATTTTTTCCTGTAAAAAAAAATTTGCTAAATTTGCCGCCCCTCTAAATCTGCCGCCCTAGGCACTGGCCTACTTGGCCTATTGGTAAATCCGCCACTGGCTCACCCACTCACAGAATGGAAACTGGTGAGCTCAAAGCGAGCATAATGGTACCTTAGAACACCCATCGTCAGAACAATATAATCCCAACTAATATTATAAATGCGAAAGTAACTCTGTCTGTCTGTCTGTCTGTCTGTCTGTCTGTCTGTTACGCTTTCCCGCTTAAACCTCGCAACCGATTTTGATGAAATTTGGCATAGTGATAGTTTGAGTCCCGGGAAAGAACATAGGATAGTTTTTATCCCGGTTTTTGAAACAGGGACGCGCGCGATAAAGTTTTTCTGTGACAGACAAAATTCCACGCGGGCGAAGCCGCGGGCGGAAAGCTAGTAATATAATAAAATGGAGAGATGGTCATCTCATTTAAGACTAAGATCTAAGATCCCTCTCAAGAAAAAATAAATTAAGAACTTAAAACGAATATAACAATTTGTAATTATAATACCGCGTTCTAGGCGGGTATTATCATAAATTCATCTTCATAATTTGAATCGGACAAATCACAAAAACCGGTTAATAGAAATTCGATTTTATAAAATTTAGTAAAATATTACTTTGATTGATGTCATTCCATCAATGAATTAAGTAAAAATGACACTTAAGCGACCAAATGCAAGAATGCTTAGCTCACCCATTCGCAGAATGGGTCAGAATTTTTACAAAAAAAGCCAAAAAATTGTTAAGGGCTAACACAATAATGGTTGCCAGTCACAGAGCGAGCTCGAAGCGAGTGTAATATGGCCGCACCACAATGTCTGATGGAGGGCACACCAGCTGACCAGCACCATGTGTAGCCCCTAAGATGAGTGACCAACAACCACGCAAGTGGATGTGATGCATTTCAAACAACCCTTTCAGTTACATACAAAAGAAAATCCACACAGAATGGATAGCCACATGCAAAAATGCTCAGCTGTCTTCAACAAGCAAAGAGCTTGTGGAGCTTGCAAGAGAGCAGCTCATTCAGCTCAGAGCGAGCATGTGACCATCAGGATTGGAAGATTAACTCGGCTCACCCAGGCAAAACCCCTGACTGTACCAATAACAAGAGCTAGCGCGCAAAACGTTAACTAGAAAGAGGAAATATATTTCAAAATTTTCATAATGTGGACCAGGTTTTTATGGTGAGGAAGACAGTCAATCAATAAACAGCCTTACTTGAGAACTCACACAACATACTTATTATGGAATTTGAAAAACTTGGAACTGCCTTTTTTGGTGTGTGCTGAGCAAACTTACTTGCCTCAACGGCCAAATGCAAAAATACTCAGCTCTCCTTGACATGAGGGTAAAATGAGCTCAGAGCGAGCAAATGGCTACACCAGAAACTGAAGGCAGACAACCACACAGGGAACACCAGAATTAAACCCACTAAGGTAAGTGCCCCCTACTTCGGTATATTAAGGCTCTTACGACTTTAACATTTTATTTAAAAATAACCAAGCATGCTATCAGTATGAAAGCTTTTGTATGCTAAACTTTGGTCTTTTGACAGTAAGTTAACACATAATTTATAGTTATATAGTTTGAACTTTTTTTTATATTAATTGTTCTGCGGACCTCTTGTTTGGATCCTGTTTCGTGACAAAATTTTGCTCTGTTTCTAAGTTCGTGAACTCATGTCCCCTATTTCGGGATAAGGTGTTATGCATACAGTTAGGATATTTTAATAACGATTAAGGGTTTAATAAATTTAAAAACGATAATAAAAATTTAGAATAAAATAATTATGTGAAATTGACGAAATTACTTACCTGAAATATTTATAAGAAATAATAATGTGAGTCTAGTACAATATTTTGATTTGTTAATTCTTACATTATGTGAAAATATTTATATAACCATTAGAAATGTAGGGGGGGGGGAACAAACCACCCCCCCCTCGTACCCATAAAATTTAGANATCTCAAATTTTTTTTTGCGTAGTTCAAAAGAGGTTAAAATGTCGATCGATTTTATTTATTTTATGTCTCAAAGAAAGAGGATCAATCATTAAAATAGATGACCATTTAGATTTTTTTATTTGCCGTTTTTGCTAATTTAAAAAGATCATTTAAATACATGCCTTTTATAAACAAGAAAGATTTGTATTTTTGTATTGAATATTAGAATATTTTTCTGATAAAGGCATATTTTGGTATATCTACCCGTCCGAAGCCAGGGCGGGCCGCTAGTATGGAATAGCCACAGTAATAAAAACAACATTGAACCTCTAAAACGTGGCAACGACTGACAAAACCACTTTCAGTCAATGCTGATACGTTTATAAAAGCATTTTCAAACTCTTGATCATTTTGAGCGCTTAATAAGCACCTAAACAAACGTGTATCAACAGCTACATGCGGAAATGCTCAGCTCTCTTCTAGAAGAAGAATAAGTGAGCTCAGAGCGAGCATATAGCGTATCAACACGTCAAACTGGAGGCATCCGCCACGTTTCCAAAGACTGCAGCCAACGGCAAACGCAGTTCAGATGAATTTGAAACAACTCAGTTTCCGTGCAATTAATTAGTGAACGAATGTAAGCAAAGCTCACTAAGAATGAGCAGCCAAATGCAAAAATGCTCAGCTCTCCTGCAGCAGGAATAATGAGCTCAGAGCGAGCATATGGCCGCATCACAAGAGCACGTCACCGCTAAGAACATATACATATAATAACAACCGCTAGAAACACACAACATAAAAATTGAAATGGAGTAGGTATGTCAATTTGTAATGCAGTCAAAGGTTATTAACAAACAATATTACAACAGAACCTGATTCGATTACGGATTCTACTTTTTTTAAACATTTTCATAATGTGGACCAGGCTTTTAACAAAAAGACCGATAATTCAGTTAGGGGCTAACACTATAATGGTTGCCAGTCACAGAGCGAGCTTGAAGCGAGTGTAATATGGCCGCACCACAATGTTTTATGGAGGGCACACCAGCTGACCAGCACCATGTATATAGCCCCTAAGATGAGTGACCAACAACCACGCAAGTGGATGTGATGAATTTCAAACAACCCTTTCAGTTACATACAAAGGAAAATCCACACAGAATGGATAGCCACATGCAAAAATGCTCAGCTGTCTTCAACAAGCAAAGAGCTTGTGGAGCTTGCAAGAGAGCAGCTCATTCAGCTCAGAGCGAGCATGTGACCATCAGGATTGGAAGATTAACTCGGCTCACCCAGGCAAAACCCCTGACTGTACCAATAACAAGAGCTAGCGCGCAAAACGTTAACTAGAAAGAGGAAATATATTTCAAAATTTTCATAATGTGGACCAGGTTTTTATGGTGAGGAAGACTGTCAATCAATAAACAGCCTTACTTGAGAACTCACACAACATACTTATTATGGAATTTGAAAAACTTGGAACTGCCTTTTTTGGTGTGTGCTGAGCAAACTTACTTGCCTCAGCGGCCAAATGCAAAAATACTCAGCTCTCCTCGACATGAGGGTAAAATGAGCTCAGAGCGAGCAAATGGCTACACCAGAAACTGAAGGCAGACAACCACACAGGGAACACCAGAATTAAACCCACTAGTAGGTACTTATTTGAATGAACTAGAAGGCATCATTAATGAATCATTCTTCTCCTGAGAAAAATACAAATAACCATTATTGACAGCGTTATTCATCTACCTTATTTGATCGGGACTAATTAATGTAAGCCATTAACCAGTTATACTAGATTTTGTATAATGTTTTGATGTCATTTCATCAATTAAATGAGTGACACTTTAGCACCAAATGCAAGAATGCTTAGCTCACCCATTCGCAGAATGGATAGAAATGAGCTCAAAGCGAGCATTATGGCGTCTCAAATGTCACACTAAACAGACGAGGCAGTCTCNCCTAATTTGATCGGGACTAATTAATGTAAACCGCTAACCAGTTTTTTATAATTCCTTTTATTAGGTTTTAACTTTTGAATTATGTTATGATGTCACTTCATTAATTAAATGAGTGATACTTTAGTATCAAATGCAAGAATGCTTAGCTCACTCATTCACAGAATGGGTATAAGAGCTCAAAGCGAGCATTAGGGCGTCGTGTTACACTGAACAGACCGTCCAAAATATACGCCAGCAACATTTCCCATAAAGATTAAGGTCATCATGACATTAGATGCTTCTTGGGACTTAACTGTGACGCTTCTGCAGCAAATTGTACCTTATGTTCAGTTCACTTACACAGTCTTTGAACAGCACCGCTTTCAGTCAATGCTGATACGTTTATAAAAGCATTTACCAACTCTTGGTCATTTGGAGCGCTTAATAAGCACTTAAACAAACGTGTATCAACAGCTACATGCAGAAATGCTCAGCTCTCTTCTAGAAGAAGAATAAGTGAGCTCAGAGCGAGCATATAGCGTATCAACACTTCAAACTGGAGGCATCCCAGAACCACGTTTCCAAAAACTGCAGCCAACGGCAAACACAGTTCGGTTGAATTCGAAGCAACTCAGTTTCCATGCAATTAATTAGTGAACGAATGTAAGCAAAGCTCACTAAGAATGAGCAGCCAAATGCAGAAATGCTCAGCTCTCCTGCAGCAGGAATAAATGAGCTCAGCAAACAAGCAAAGAGCTTGTGGAGCTTGCAATAGAGCAGAATAAGCAACAACCATCAGAATTAGAAGGTCAACTCGGCTCACCCAGGCAAAATCCTAGATTGTCATGACTAACAAATTATCATTAAAAGATATTTCAAAATCTCATCTTCATAATTTGAACGGACAATAATGGCAAAAAGCAGTTAATCGAAATACGATTTTAAAAGGTTTTGTATTATGTTTTGATGTCATTTCATCATTAATAAATGATTGACACTTTCTTGCATTTGCAAGAATGCTTAGCTCACCCATTCGCAGAATGAGTCAGAATGAGTTCAAAGCGAGCATAATGGCGCCTCAAATGTCACACTAAACAGACGAGGCAGTCTCTTAAAAACTTTGTGTTTAGGGTGTTTTTAATATCGTGTGGATTTCATCACGCACGCGGGATGGCCTGCGTCCCCCACCCTCCGCGTGCGTATTCCACGCAAACAATAATTACTTGTATGAAAAGGACACTTGCGGGTGTCACGCACGCGGGGCAATACATACCGCCATAATAATCACCATCATCATAAATAATATCTGAAGTATCCATAATGCCAATGTTTCCAGACGGACGCCATTCCAAGAAGCGATATGGCAATCGGCACTAATAAAGATTTGTATTTTAGTATTGAATATTTAAAAAACCTGATTAATATAGGCCTATTCAAATATACCTACCGGTGCGAAGCCGGGCACGGCGCGCCGCTAAGTATGGAATAACCACAGTTATAACAACAACATTGAACCTCGAAAAATGTGGCAACGAACTGACNTATCCGGAAATCTTATCCAGACAATGAACGACACTTGCGGGTATTGGCATACCAGGAACGCACCTCTTCCTATATCAAAACTTTTCATAATGTGGACCAGGTTTTTATGGTGAGAAAGACTGTCAATCAATTAACAGCCTAACAAAAGAACTCACACAACATACTTATTATGGAATTTGAAAAATTTGGGGCTGCCGTTTTTGGTGTGGGCTGTGCAAACTTACCTGCATCAGCGGCCAAATGCAAGAATGCTCAGCTCTCCTCAACATGAGGGTAAAATGAGCTCAGAGCGAGCAAACGGCTACACCAGAAACCGAAGGCGGACAACCACACAGGGAACCTCAGAATTAAATCCACTAGTAGTCTAGTACTTATTTGAATGACCTAGAAGGAATCATTAATGACACTCTTTTCCTGAGAAAAATTACAAATCACCATTACTGGTAGCGTTATTCATCTACATAATGTAAACCATTAACCAGTTACCGCTAACCAGTTTTTCAAAATTCGATTTTAGAAGGTTTTGTATAGTGTTTTGATGTTATTTCATCAATTAAATGAGTGACACGTTAACACCAAATGCAAGAATGCTTAGCTCACCCATTCTCAGAATGGATAGAAATGAGCTCAAAGCGAGCATTATGGCGTCGTGTTACACTGAACAGACCGTCCAAAATATACGCCAGCAACGTTTCCCATAAAGATTAAGGTCATCATGACTTAGGACTTAGCTGTGACGGTCCTGCAGCAAAATGTAGTGCTCAGTTCACTAACACGGTCTTTGAACAGCACCGCTTTTAGTCAATGCTGATACGTTTATAAAAGCATTTTCCAACTCTAGATCATTTGGAGCGCCTAATGAGCACTTAAACAAACGTGTATCAACAGCTACATGCAGAAATGCTCAGCTCTCTTCTAGAAGAAGAATAAGTGAGCTCAGAGCGAGCATATAGCGTATCAACACGTCAAACTGGAGGCATCCGCCACGTTTCCAAAGACTGGCAGCCAACGGCAAACGCAGTTCAGACGAATTTGAAATAGCTTAGTTTCCATGCAATGAATTAGTGAACGAATGTAAACAAAGCTCACTAAGAATGAGCAGCCAAATGCAAAAATGCTAAGCTCTCCTGCAGCAGGAATAAATGAGCTCAAAGCGAGCATATGGCCGCATCACAAGAGCACGTCACCGCTAACACAAAAATTGAAATGGAGTATGTCAATTAGTAATGTAGTCAATGACGAACTCGATGTCGAACCTGTTAGAGCGAAGCATTAGAGCTCTGCAGGTAGTCCCGGATCATCACATGAGTACGTTAATAATGCTGATCCAGCTGAATTTCAAATCCCCACTGAAAAAGAAACAATCATTTTAGCAGAACACTCCATACATGCCGAAAACATATTCGGATGTTGGATCCTAGCAAGCAAATGTTCGCATCAAAATAGTTCTTTCACTTCTTCAATAATCACCATCATTATAAATCTCTGAAACATCCATGGGGCATAGCAATCCAGCTTTTTGTCTGAAAACGACGACGGAAACGGAAAATAGTGTCCACGACCACAATCGGTACTAATATTATAAAGGAGAAAGATTTGTATTTTTGTATTGAATATTAGATTTTTTTTCTGAGTAATTAGGCATATTCAGTTATATCTACCCGTGCGAGGCCAGGGCGGGCCGCTAGTATAGAATAGCCACAGCTATAACAACAACATTGAACCTCGAAAAAGGTGGCAAAGAACTGACAAAACCACTTTCAGTCAACGCTGATACGTTTATAAAAGCATTTACCAACTCTTGACCATTTGGAGCGCATAATAATCACCTAAACAAACGTGTATCAACAGCTACATGCAGAAATGCTCAGCTCTCTTCTAGAAGAAGAATAAGTGAGCTCAGAGCGAGCATATAGCGTATCAACACGTCAAACCGAATGGCTATTCGGAGAACAATATTTCCAAAATTGGCATCCAAATCAGCCAGTCAACGGCAAACACAGTTCAGAAGCGTTTTCATAATGTAGAACAGGCTTCTTACAAAAAGACCGAAACAGTCTGGAATTAGCTCGAGAATGGTTGCCAGTCACAGAGCGAGCTCGAAGCGAGTGTAATATGGCCGCACCACAATGTCTGATGGAGGGCACACCAGCTGACCAGCACCATGTATATAGCCCCTAAGATGAGTGACCAACAACCACGCAAGAGGATGCGATGAATTTCAAACAACCCTTTCAGTCTACAAAGGGCTTATCCGGAAATCTTATCCAGACAATGAACGACACTTGCGGGTATTGGCATACCAGGAACGCACCTCTTCCTATATCAAAACTTTTCATAATGTGGACCAGGTTTTTATGGTGAGAAAGACTGTCAATCAATTAACAGCCTAACAAAAGAACTCACACAACATACTTATTATGGAATTTGAAAAATTTGGGGCTGCCGTTTTTGGTGTGGGCTGTGCAAACTTACCTGCATCAGCGGCCAAATGCAAGAATGCTCAGCTCTCCTCAACATGAGGGTAAAATGAGCTCAGAGCGAGCAAACGGCTACACCAGAAACCGAAGGCGGACAACCACACAGGGAACCTCAGAATTAAATCCACTAGTAGTCTAGTACTTATTTGAATGACCTAGAAGGAATCATTAATGANTCATAGAAATTCGATTTTATAAAATTTAGTAAAATATTACTTTGATGATCATTCCATCAATGAATTAAGTAAAAGTGACACTTGAGCGACCAAATGCAAAAATGCTTAGCTCACCCATTCGCTGTCGCTGAATGGATCAGAATGAGCTCAAAGCGAGCATTATGGCGTCGTGTTACACTGAACAGACCGTCCAAAATATACGCCAGCAACATTTCCCATAAAGATGAAGGTCATCATGACTTAGGACTTAGCTGTGACGGTCTTGCAGCAAAATGTAGTGCTCAGTTCACTAACACGGTCTTTGCACAGCACCGCTTTCAGTCAATGCTGATACGTTTATAAAATCTTTTTCCAACTCTTGATCATTTGGAGCGCTTAATAAGCACCTAAACAAACGTGTATCATCAGCTACATGCGGAAATGCTCAGCTCTCTTCTAGAAGAAGAATAAGTGAGCTCAGAGCGAGCATATAGCGTATCAACACTTCAAACTGGAGGCATCCCCAGAACCATGTTTCCAAAGACTGCAGCCAACGGCAAACGCAGTTCAGATGAATTTGAAAACAACTCAGTTTCCATGCAATGAATTCGTATTAATGAATGTGAGCAAAGCTCACTAAGAATAAGCAGCCAAATGCAAAAATGCTCAGCTCTCCTGCAGCAGGAATAAATGAGCTCAGAGCGAGCATATGGCCGCATCATAAGAGCACGCGCACGCCAAGTAAAAGTGACACTTTAACGACCAAATGCAAGAATGCTTAGCTCACCCATTCATAGAATGGGTAGAAATGTGCTCCAAGCGAGCATTATGGCGTCTCAGAGGCACACTGAACAAAACGTGCGGCTTATTTGAATACCACCACAAACCAATAGTATGTGCTTACTGAACAGGGATCAAACCACATACTACCAATACAAAAACAAATACCATATCAGGTTATACNATCAAAAATTTTCATAACGTGGTCCAGGTTTTTAGGGTGAGGAAGACTGTCAGTCAATAAACAGCACATGAGAATTCACACAACATACTTTTTTATGGAATTTTAAAAATTTGGAGCTGCCTTTTTTGGTGTGTGCTGAGCAAACTTACTTGCCTCAGTGGCCAAATGCAAAAATGCTCAGCTCTCCTCGACATGAGGGTAAAATGAGCTCAGAGCGAGCAAATGGCTACACCAGAAACTGAAGGCAGACAACCACACAGGGAACACCAGAATTAAACCCACTAGTACTTATTTAAATGAACTAGAAGGCATCATTAATGAATCATTCTTCTCCTGAGAAAAAAACAAATATAACCACCATTATTGACAGTGTTATTCATCTACCTTATTTGATCGGGACTAATTAATGTAAGCCATTAACCAGTTATACAAGATTTTGTATAATGTTTTGATGTCATTTCATCAATTAAATGAGTGACACTTTAGCACCAAATGCAAGAATGCTTAGCTCACCCATTTAATTAATTAATTTGAAACAACATAAGATTAATTTGAAACAACTCAGTTTCCATGCAATTAATTAGTGAACGAATGTAAGCAAAGCTCACTAAGAATGAGCAGCCAAATGCAGAAATGCTCAGCTCTCCTGCAGCAGAAATAAATGAGCTCAGAGCGAGCATAATGGCCGCATCACAAGAGCACGTCACCGCTAACACAAAAATTGAAATGGAGTAGGTATGTCAATTGGTAATGTGGTCAATGGAGGAATATACCACAGAAACAGCAAACCCTAAGTCGAACCCGCAAGCTTTAAAGCTGCAAAGTAGTCCCTTAATCATTAGTGCCAATGCTGATCCAGAGGAATCCCAAAAACCAGCTGTAAACAAGATTTATCATGTTAGCAGAACAATCCATACATGCCGAAAATTATTATATATTCGGATGTAGGATACTAGCGAGCCATGTTGCCATCAAAATAGTTTAATTGGCGTTATCAATCCGTGAACAAAAACGTTCTGATCATGTTATGATCGCAACGAAGTCGAATGCGATGGAACATATTCATAATGTGGACCAGGTCATTTTAAGGTCGAAAAATCAGCTATGGGCTAACTCGAGAATTGTTGCCAGTCACAGAGTGAGCAATATTGCACCACAATGTCTGATGGAGGGCAAAGGAAAATCCACACAGAATGGATAGCCACATGCAAAAATGCTCAGCCGTCTTCAACAAGCGAAGAGCTTGTGGAGCTTGCAAGAGAGCAGCTCATTCAGCTCAGAGCGAGCATGTGACCATCAGAATTAGACGAAATGGAAGTTGAATCACAGGAAGCAGAATAAATACAACCACTATAATTGATAGCCGGTATCTTCATAATTTGTACTGGACTAATGGCTAGAACCAGTTCATCGAAATACGATTTAATGAAGTTTTGTGCAATGACCATGTCACTTTGATGTCATGTCATCAATGTAATAAGTTACACAGTGAAACTTTAGCGACCAAATGCAAGAATGAGCTTTGAGCTCATCCACAGAATGAGCTCAAAGCGAGCATTATGGCGTCGTGTTACACTANTTAGTGAACGAATGTAAGCAAAGGCAAGATGCTTCTTAGGAAAGGAGTGCTTTCCCTGAATGGCGCGTTTCTCTCGTAAATTTCCTTAAAATATTTTTTTATAAATTATTTTTAAATATATTCTCATCTTCATAATTTGAACGGGACAAATGGAAAAAACCTGTTCATAAAAATTCGATTTTATAAAATTTAGTAAAATATTATTTGTCATTCCTTCAATGAATTAAGCAAAAGTGACACTTTAGCGACCAAATGCAACAATGCTTAGCTCACGGTATTCGCAGAATGGGTCAGAATGAGCTCAAAGCGAGCATTATGGCGTCGTGTTACACTAAACAGACCGTCCAAAATATACGCCAGCAACATTTCCCATAAAGATTAAGGTCATCATGACATTAGATGCTTCTTAGGACTTAACTGTGACGCTCCTGCAGCAAAATGTAGTGCTCAGTTTTCTTACACAGTCTTTGAACAGCACCGCTTCATGATTATCGTATTGATTAAGCAATGAAGAGCTTGACAAATATGTAAACGAACTTATCTCCGTCCTTACTCTCTCTACAAGCATGATCGAAGTACCAGCTGGTGCTATATTAAATGCTTTTAGTTAAGTACTTCAGCAAACACAAGAATGCCTGCTGAACCACTTCGGCGAGAAATTGTCTTTTACAGTCGACAGAACACTTAGCTATATTAAGCTACAATTATTAAAAGAACTTTTCGCAAGTACCTATAGGTACTTCGATTCAGGCTTTCACTGAGAAACCAGTACATCATCATCACAACATAGAAATAATTGCACGCCATTTTCCAGTTCTTGTCTGACGCACGAAAGGAAAGAATTAGACAATCTTTTCTGATATTATTAAGAAGAAAGATTTGTATTTTTGTATTGAATATTAGAATATTTTTCTGATAAAGGCATATTCTGGTATATCTACCCGTCCGAAGCCAGGGCGGGCCGCTAGTATGGAATAGCCACAGTTATAAAAACAACATTGAACCTCAAAAACGTGGCAACGACTGACAAAACCACTTTCAGTAAAGTTCAGTCAATGCTGATACGTTTATAAAAGCATTTTTCAACTCTTGATCATTTGGAGCGCTTAATAAGCACCTAAACAAACGTGTATCAACAGCTACATGCGGAAATGCTCAGCTCTCCTCTAGAAGAAGAATAAGTGAGCTCAGAGCGAGCATATAGCGTATCAACACGTCAAACTGGAGGCATCCGCCACGTTTCCAAAGACTGCAGCCAACGGCAAACGCAGTTCAGATGAATTTGAAACAACTCAGTTTCCGTGCAATTAATTAGTGAACGAATGTAAGCAAAGCTCACTAAGAATGAGCAGCCAAATGCAAAAATGCTCAGCTCTCCTGCAGCAGGAATAAATGAGCTCAGAGCGAGCATATGGCCGCATCACAAGAGCACGTCACCGCTAAGAACATAATATACCTACATATATTGGCATAAATAACTACCATTAACGCCAACTATAATTATTTATACAATCTACAGAAGTTCATCGCAACTTTTTTAAACATTTTCATAATGTGGACTAGGTTTTTCAAAAAAGGCTTAAGGATCAATTATGGGCTAGCCCGAGAATGCTTGCCAGTCACAGAGCGAGCTCGAAGCTAGTGTAATATGGCCGCACCACTATTTCTGATGGAGGGCACACCAGCTGACCAGCACCATGTATATAGCCCCTAAGATGAGTGACCAAGAATCACGCAAGTGGCTTCATATTTCAAACAAATGAAAATCCACACAGAATGGATAGCCACATGCAAAAATGCTCAGCTGTCTTCAACAAGCAAAGAGCTTGTGGAGCTTGCAAGAGAGCAGCTCAATCAGCTCAGAGAGGGCATGTGACCATCAGAATTGGAAGGTCAACTCGGCTCACCCAGGCAAAACCCCTGACTGTACCCATTACAAGAACAAGCGCTCAGAATGTAAATTTAGAAAGAGGTAATATATTATTCAAAAATTTTCATAATGTGGACCAGGTTTTTATGGTGAGGAAGGCTGTCAATCAATAAACAGCCTTACTTGAGAACTCATACAACATTCTTTTACTGAATTTGAAAAATTTGGGGCTGCCTTATTTGGTGTGTGCTGAGCAAACTTACCTGCATCAGCGGCCAAATGCAAAAATGCTCAGCTCTCCTCGACATGAGGGTAAAATGAGCTCAGAGCGAGCAAATGGCTACACCAGAAATTGAAGGCAGACAACCACACAGGGAACGAGAATTAAACCCACTAGTACTTATCTGAATTAACAGGAGTGCAACATTAATGAATTGCAACTTTGACGTCATTTCATCAATTAAAATTAACACAGTGGCACTCTAGCTGCTCTAGCGACCAAATGCTAGAATGCTTAACTCACCCCATTCCGTGAATGGGTTAGAACATCTATAGATAACCTTGTTTATCTATGATCAGAATGAGCTCAAAGCGAGCATAATGGCGCCTAAAACTGACACTCACACATTAATTAAGTACGTATTATGAATTATTTCAATTTATTGCCTTAATTAATACCCACATTAGTTGAACATTGATTATTATTTAAACATGCTTATCCAAACTTTTTAATAATGATTATCATCGCACGCCGCCTAAAATAAATAATAATTAATACGATGTTTAACCATCATCGTCATACAGACTAGGTATACATACGTCATCTTCATAATTTGCACCGGACAAATGGCAAAAACTAGTTCATCGAAGTTTATAAGGTTTTGTACAATATTAACCACTTTTGCAACCATGTATGCAAGAATGCTTAGCTCACTCAATCACAGGATAGAATGAGCTCAAAGCGAGCATTATGGCGTCTGTGTCACACCGAATACCGAACTAACTGCAATATAGGTACATCGACTACAAAATGACCAATTCATAGCTCATGTTGTTCGCTAGACAAATCTGCGAGAAGAGAGCAAAGCGCCTCCTTCAATCAGCCTCATTTACCCAAGGCGCCAAAAAATGCATACGTTAATATTTTCATGCCGTATTCAAGGGAGGTATTATCATCTTCATAATTTGAACCGGACAAATGGTAAAAATCACTTCATAGAAATTCGATTTTATAAAATTTAGTAAAATATTACTTTGATGATCATTCCATCAATGAATTAAGTAAAAGTGACACTTGAGCGACCAAATGCAAAAATGCTTAGCTCACCCATTCGCTGNACGAAGGGAAAGAATTAGGCAATCTTTTCTGATTTTATAAACAAGAAAGATTTGTATTTTTGTATTGAATATTAGAATATTTTTCTGATAAAGGCATATTTTGGTATATCTACCCATCCGAAGCCAGGGCGGGCATTGAACCTCAAAAACGTGGCAACGACTAACAAAACCACTTTCAGTCAATGCTGATACGTTTATAAAAGCATTTTTAAACTCTTGATCATTTGGAGCGCTTAATAAGCACCTAAACAAACGTGTATCATCAGCTACATGCGGAAATGCTCAGCTCTCTTCTAGAAGAAGAATAAGTGAGCTCAGAGCGAGCATAATATAGCGTATCAACATGTCAAACTGGAGGCATCCGCGAACGATGTTTCCAAAGACTGCAGCCAACGGCAAACGCAATTGAAGATGAATTTGAAACAACTTGGTTTCTGTGCAATGAATTAGTGAACGAATGTAAGCAAAGCTCACTAAGAATGAGCAGCCAAATGCAAAAATGCTCAGCTCTCCTGCAGCAGGAATAAGTGAGCTCAGAGCGAGCATATGGCCGCATCACAAGAGCACGCGCACGCCAAGTAAAAGTGACACTTTAACGACCAAATGCAAGAATGCTTAGCTCACCCATTCATAGAATGGGTAGAAATGAGCTCAAAGCGAGCATTATGGCGTCTCAGTGGCATACTGAACATAACGTGCGGCTTCTTTGAATACCACTTCTACCAGAGCAAGACGACGAAACTGAATGAGAGAAACACACCATTCTGCGTAAGGAGACATTTTTTAAATCTCATCTTCATAATTTGAACGGGACGATGGCTAAAACCAGTCATTCAAAATTCAATTTTATAAAGTTTTGCGTTTTGTACAATGTTGGAAATGATTGTCTTTCACAGTACACAAAACACTTAGCTATATTACATAGAAATAATTGCACGCCATTTTCCAGTTCTTGTCTGACGCACGAAGGGAAAAAAATTAGGCAATCTTTTCTGATATTATAAAGAAGAAAGATTTGTATGTTTATATTAAATATTAATATATTTTTCTGATTAAGGCATATTCTGTTATATCTACCCGTCCGAAGCCAGGGCGGGCCGCTAGTATGGAATAGCCACAGTTATAGCAACAACATAGAACCTAAAAAAAGAGGGCAACGAACTGTCAAAACCACTTTCAGTCAATGCTGATACGTTTCTAAAAGCATTTTCTAACTCTTGATCATTTGGAGCGCTTAATAAGCACCTAAACAAACGTGTATCAACAGCTACATGCAGAAATGCTCAGCTCTCTTCTAGAAGAAGAATAAGTGAGCTCAGAGCGAGCATATAGCGTTTCAACACTTCATCTGGAGGCATCCAAGAACCACGTTTCCAAAGACTGCAGCCAACGGCAAACGCAGTTCAGATTAATTTGAAACAACTCAGTTTCCATGCAATTAATTAGTGAACGAATGTAAGCAAAGTTCACTAAGAATGAGCAGCCAAATGCAGAAATGCTCAGCTCTCCTGCAGCAGGAATAAATGAGCTCAGAGCGAGCATTATGGTCGCATCACAAGAGCACCTCACCGCTAACACATCCAACGAAATGGAGTATTCAATTAGTAATGTACTCAATGGAGGAGTCAACTACGTAAGCCATCTTCCGGCGCACCAGCGCCGCCAAGACAGGACTCGGGGTTGTCGCCGAGCTTCAAATCGGTCGGATGAATCTTCCAGCAAATGGAAGAAATTAACCACACAAAATGTCGAACCCGAAAGCTTTAGAGCTCTGTCCAAACAATCCTGTGAAAGAATCGGACTGACGAAACATGCCCCATACCTACTTAGTCCAAAGTAGGATACTAGCGAGCAGATCCACAATATTCTATCATCTCCTGCAACTATATCTGTACCAATATTATAAAGATGAAAGATTTGTATTTTTATTGAATATTAGAATCCCAATTATAGTAGGTATTTATTATTTAAATTAAACACAGCATAATTATAGCTGTACACTATCAATTCGTGAATTTAAAGGCATCCTAGAACCATGTTTCTGAAGACTACAGTCAACGGCAAACGCAGTTCAGATGAATTTGAAACAACTCAGTTTCCATGCAATGTATTAGTAAACGAATGTAAGCAAAGGCAAGATGCTTCTTAGGACTTAATTGTGACGCTCCTGCAGCAAAATGTAATGCTCAGTTCACTTACACAGTCTTTGAACAGCACCGCTTTCAGTCAATGCTGATACGTTTATAAAAGCATTTACCAACTCTTGATCATTTGGAGCGCTTAATAAGCACATAAACAAACGTGTATCAACAGCTACATGCGGAAATGCTCAGCTCTCTTCTAGAAGAAGAATAAGTGAGCTCAGAGCGAGCATATAGCGTATCAACACTTCAAACTGGAGGCATCCCAGAACCATGTTTCCAAAGACTGCAGCCAACGGCAAACGCAGTTCAGATGAATTTGCAACAACTCAGTTTCCATGCAATTAATTAGTGAACGAATGTAAGCAAAGCTCACTAAGAATGAGCAGCCAAATGCAAAAATGCTCAGCTCTCCTGCAGCAGGAATAAATGAGCTCAGAGCGAGCATATGGCCGCATCACAAGAGCACGTCATCGCTAAGTTAGCGGCGCTAACACAAAAATTGAAATGGAGTATGTCAATTTGTAATGTACTCAAAGGTTATTAACAAACTTTTAACAAAAAGACCGATAATTCAGTTAGGGGCTAACACTATAATGGTTGCCAGTCACAGAGCGAGCTCGAAGCGAGTGTAATATGGCCGCACCACAATGTTTTATGGAGGGCACACCAGCTGACCAGCACCATGTATATAGCCCCAAAGATGAGTGACAACCCTTTCAGTTACATACAAAGGGAAATCCACACAGAATGGATAGCCACATGCAAAAATGCTCAGCTGTCTTCAACAAGCAAAGAGCTTGTGGAGCTTGTAAGAGAGCAGCTCAATCAGTTCAGAGAGGGCATGTGACCATCAGAATTGGAAGGTCAACTCGGCTCACCCAGGCAAAACCCCTGACTGTACCCATTGCCAGGACAAGTGCTCAGATTGTAAATGTAGAAAGAGGAAATATTATTCAAAAATTTTCATAATGTGGACCAGGTTTTTATGATGAGGAAGACTGTCAATCAATAAACAGCCTTACTTGAAAACTCATACAACATTTTTTTTAGGTTGAAAAATTTGGGGCTGCCTTATTTGGTGTGGGCTGAGCAAACTTACCTGCATCAGCGGCCAAATGCAAAAAATGCTCAGCTCTCCTCATCATGAGGGTAGAATGAGCTCAGAGCGAGCAAATGGCTACACCAGAAACTGAAGGCAGACAACCACACAGGGAACCCCAGAATTAAACCCACACAGTTTTTCATAATTCCATTTTATTAGGCTTTTTTAAGTTTTGAATCACGTTTTGATGTCACTTCAATAATTAAAATGAGTGATCCTTTAGTATCAAATGCAAGAATGCTTAGCTCACCCATTCACAGAATGGGTATAAGAGCTCAAAGCGAGTATTATGGCGTCGTGTTACACTGAACAGACCGTCCAAAATATACGCCAGCAACATTTCCCATAAAGATTAAGGTCATCATGACATAGATGCTTCTTAGGACTTAACTGTGACGCTCCTGCAGCAAAATGTAATTTAATGCTCAGTTTACTTGCACAGTCTTTGAACAGCACCGCTTCATGATGATGGTATTGATTAAGCAATGAAGAGCTTGACAAATATGTAAACGAACTTATCTCCGTCCTTACTCTCTCTACAAGCATGATCGAAGCACTTACTGGTGCTATATTAAATGCTTTTTATCCAAGTACTTCAGCAAACACAAGAATGCCTACTGAACCACTTCGGCGAGAAATTGTCTTTTACAGTCGACAGAACACTTAGCTATATTAAGCTACAATTAAAAGAACTTTTCGCAAGTACCTATACTAGTACTTCGATTGAGGCTTTTACTAACAAACCAGTACATCATCATCACAACATAGAAATAATTGCACGCCATTTTCCAGTTCTTGTTTGACGCACGAAGGGAAAGAATTAGGCAATATTTTCTGATTTTATAAAGGGACAATATTATTTGATCCTCTAAAAACTAATTGATCTTTTTTGTATGTGCACTTTTAAAAATAAATGATGTTTTTTATTATATTTTATCTTTATATTAATTATTGGGTCTATTTTAGTTGATCTACGGATAAATTATGAATGATCTTCATTAAAGGTAACATAATATTTATGTTTAACATACTCTTTTAATATTTGGTAAACAAAAATAATATTTGATNAAGGTCATCATGACTTAGGACTTAGCTGTGACGGTCCTGCAGCAAAATGTAGTGCTCAGTTCACTAACACGGTCTTTGAACAGCACCGCTTTTAGTCAATGCTGATACGTTTATAAAAGCATTTACCAACTCTTGATCATTTGGAGCGCTTAATAAGCACCTAAACAAACGTGTATCATCAGCTACATGCGGAAATGCTCAGCTCTCTTCTAGACGAAGAATAAAATGAGCTCAGAGCGAGCATATAGCGTATTAACACTTCAAACTGGAGGCATCCCAGAACCATGTTATCAAAGACTGCAGCCAACGGCAAACGCTGTTCAGACGAATTTGCAACAACTCAGTTTCCATGCAATTAATTAGTGAACGAATGTAAACAAAGCTCACTAAGAATGAGCAGCCAAATGCAAAAATGCTCAGCTCTCCTCCACATGAGGGTNCCAGAAACCGAAGGCGGACAACCACACAGGGAACCTCAGAATTAAATCCACTAGTAGTCTAGTACTTATTTGAATGACCTAGAAGGAATCATTAATGACACTCTTTTCCTGAGAAAAATTACAAATCACCATTACTGGTAGCGTTATTCATCTACATAATGTAAACCATTAACCAGTTACCGCTAACCAGTTTTTCAAAATTCGATTTTAGAAGGTTTTGTATAGTGTTTTGATGTTATTTCATCAATTAAATGAGTGACACGTTAACACCAAATGCAAGAATGCTTAGCTCACCCATTCTCAGAATGGATAGAAATGAGCTCAAAGCGAGCATTATGGCGTCGTGTTACACTGAACAGACCGTCCAAAATATACGCCAGCAACGTTTCCCATAAAGATTAAGGTCATCATGACTTAGGACTTAGCTGTGACGGTCCTGCAGCAAAATGTAGTGCTCAGTTCACTAACACGGTCTTTGAACAGCACCGCTTTTAGTCAATGCTGANTTATTTGAATACCACCACAAACCAATAGTATGTGCTTACTGAACAGGGATCAAACCACATACTACCAATACAAAAACAAATACCATATCAGGTTATACATCATATGCATCACCTACTTACATATAAATAAATAAGTAATATCAGCAAACATGGAAAATTAATTAACTAAGAGAAGCCTCATCTTCATAATTTGAACCAGACAAATGGCAAGAACCAGAAGTGCGATTTTATAAGGTTTTGTACAGTGTAACTTTGATGTCATTCCATCAATTAAATAAGTAACAGAGTGACACTAGCGAACAAATACAAGAATGCTTAGCTCACCCATATAAAGAATGGGTCAGAATGAGCTCAAAGCGAGCATTATGACGTCGTTTTACACTGAACAGACCGTCCAATATATACGCCAGCAACATTTCCCATAAAGATTAAGGTCATCATGACATTAGATGCTTCTTAGGACTTAACTGTGACGCTCCTGCAGCAAAATGTAATGCTCAGTTCACTTACACAGTCTTTGAACAGCACCGCTTTCAGTCAATGCTGATACGTTATAAAAGCATTTACCAACTCTTGATCATTTGGAGCGCTTAATAAGCACCTAAACAAACGTGTATCAACAGCTACATGCGGAAATGCTCAGCTCTCTTCTAGAAGAAGAATAAGTGAGCTCAGAGCGAGCATATAGCGTATCAACACTTCAAACTGGAGGCATCCCAGAACCACGTTTCCAAAGACTGCAGCCAACGGCAAACGCAGTTCAGATGAATTTGAAACAACTCAGTTTCCATGCAATGTATTAGTGAACGAATGTAAGCAAAGCTCACTAAGAATGAGCAGCCAAATGCCAAAATGCTCAGCTCTCCTGCAGCAGGAATAATGAGCTCAGAATATCCAGAAAACCCACAGAAGAAAAAAGATTTATATTATCAGAACACTCCATACATACCGAAAACATAATATTCGGAAGTACGATCCTAGCGAGCAAATGGTCGAACGAAATTAGAATCTCCATTAATTGTATCTAAATACAATTTACAGAAGTTCAACGCGTTATTTACATAATGTGGACCAGGTTTTTATTGTGAGGAAGACTGTCAATCACTAACAGATTAACATGAGAACTCACACACCTTTTAAGAAATTTCTAGAATTTGGATTTGAAAAATTTGGAGCTGCCTTTTTAGGTGTGCAAAGGCAAACTTACCTACAGAATCAGCGGCCAAATGCAAAAATGCTCAGCTCTCCTCAACATGAGGGTAAAATGAGCTCAGAGCGAGCAAATGGCTACACCAGAAACTGAAGGCAGACAACCACACAGGGAACCCCAGAATTAAACAACCCACTAGTACTTATTTGAATGAACTAGAAGGCATCATTAATGAATCACTCTTCTCCTAAGAAAAATTACAAATATAACCACAATTACTGGTAGCGTTATTTATCTACCTAATTTGATCGGGACTAATTAATGTAAACCGCTAACCAGTTTTTTATAATTCCTTTTATTAGGTTTTAACTTTTGAATTATGTTATGATGTCACTTCATTAATTAAATGAGTGATACTTTAGTATCAAATGCAAGAATGCTTAGCTCACTCATTCACAGAATGGGTATAAGAGCTCAAAGCGAGCATTAGGGCGTCGTGTTACACTGAACAGACCGTCCAAAATATACGCCAGCAACATTTCCCATAAAGATTAAGGTCATCATGACATTAGATGCTTCTTAGGACTTAACTGTGACGCTCCTGAGGGTAAAATGAGGGTAAAATGAGCTTCGAGCGAATAAATGACTACACTAGAAAGTATCCGAAAACACTGTACCAAAACGTGGTTCCCACTTTGTCTCGAGCAGGGACACAAATGAATACAATCTTAGAAGTATGCTTAGCTAACCGATATGTTATAGCGTATCGCTCAAAGTCAGCATTTATGCCCAATAACTACATTCCTAAGCCACGCAAACCAGGATCTGTAACATCCAATAAAGAACCTACCTAGGCTGTTGTTAGGGCATTTAGAAGTGCCATTGTTACTATTGCCATTTGCAATATTGCCATTGCCATTTGCAAAATTTGCATATGCCATTTGAAAACAATATGGCAGGTTTTCATATTTAATAAATTACTCATAATGTGGATCATGATCTACTTACTTAGCTAAGGCAATTTATCAAGCTCATAAGAAGCAGAGATTGAATTAAAGTCCGCAATTCTAAGCAAAAGTCAAGGGAAATCGGTTTTGTGGCCAAACGCAAGAATGCCCATCTACTTAGTCCACAATTTGGACGAAAATATGCTCAGAGCGAGCGTCTGACCATACCACGATCAATTTGACTTAATTACATTATTAATAATGTCTTTCCCAAAAGATATAAAAGAGTCCTTCTGGTCCAAATGACCTTCCCATAATGAACACTGTCCCAAATCGTCCACTTCCCAAAACCACCCAAAACGTTAACTCCCAAAATGGCCCTTTCCCAAAACGAAGATGCTCTTTATTTACATCACACCACAGAAGAATTTTGGCAAAATGAGTTTTACAACAGGTTTTTCTATGTACTCCCATGGGATTTTAATAACGTGGAAGGCAAATTATTTACCAATTTCGAACGAGTTCAAGTTCTTCTAACTTAGGTGTGGTCAAATACTTATGATGTCGTCGGTCCACCTTGTGTGGACGTCCTACGCTGCGTTTTCCGGTACGCGGCCTACCAACCGGGCAGCATGGAAAGCATTGAGGAGGCCGATGTTCAGCAGTGGACGTCCTATGGCTGAGATGATGATGATGATGATGATATGGCGCAAGTAAGTAAAGTAGGTACATATAAACACTATGCGTAAAAATTTTCAAGTCGATGCGCTAGCCCGTCACACGTAGATACTACGAGCCTGGGAGGTGGCAGAGCGTGAGAACGACTCTCCACAGCGCTCCGCAGACGGGATTGGCCCCGGTTGATCCCGTCACCTCCCAATGGGGACTGGTAGGTCGGATCTTAGATGTTTTCTGTCCTAACTAGAAGAACTATAGGTCTTATAGGTTTTTAAACACTTCTTTTTATCCATAAGCTCTTGAACTGTATCTGTCCTGATGGAAAGTGATGATCAGGCCTAAGGTACCCGGAATGAAACACACAGGTACTAGTTCTCCTACTTGGCCAAGATGGTGCTAGCTAGCCAGACCGAACATTACTTGCCAAAGCGTTTGAATAGTTGAAATACCAAAAGCTTGGTAGTTACCAAGGTATACCTACAATTTTTTTTATGTGATAGGTGGCAACGTCAGTGAAGTCACAAGTGCGCTACCAACCTTTTAACTCCTATTCTCTCCGATTGGGCCTCCGGTACCCTCACTCTTCAGCGAAACAGCGCAAGCGTTGCTTCACGCCGTTTTTCTGTGAGGCCGTGGTATCACTCCGGTCGAGCCGACCCATTCATGCCGAAGCGTGGCTCTCCCACGGAAAACAATGCTAGCGTTTTAGTATCACTAGAGAACCGCTGGACCGATTAAACTTTGTAGGATCTTAAAAGCTTTTATTTAGTTAAATTACAATCAAAATACCGGTCAGCCGTTATCTCTGAACGCCTGGTTAGATGGTAACCTCAATAAGATATTTTGATGCGGGCATATGCTGGCTGTGTTTTTTTTTGATCCAGCATAGACATGACATCAGAATGAAATACATTTCCAGGATATAAAGATGGTCCGACTCCTGTATTTATGTCTGACCTTATAAATGACACAGGTATAGACGCACTGTCAATACCGGATCGCTGGTTCCGATTTTTGCCATGTTAGAAACTATTGAACGATGGTGGTGCCCCTCTGTCAATGAGTTTGGTGGGACAGTTCAGTGTAGGTGGTGTAGGTCATCTTTAACCAGTCTTTTCTGACACTTGATAGTATTTTTGACACAAAAAGGTCATGTTTCAAACGATGTCATGTCATCATCAGGGCTTTCTCCACTGGAACACGACTCTATCATTTTTCCAGAGTCAAATGGAGGATTTGGTCTTCACTCCCCATTGGTTGTGGGGGGAGGCCTGATGTTCCTTGTCCCTTAGTCGCCTCTTACGACATCCACGGGAAGAGTGGGGGTGATTCTATTCTACTCTGCCGGAACCACGCGGCTAATGCCCGTATTCACACACATTACTATGAGCTCTCACAGTGCGCGTGGACCCACAGGGTGACACACGAACCAATCGCAGCTCTATTCCACGCTGTGCGTCCGATTTGCTGCTTCACTTAAGCAAGCATCGTTTGTGAATACGGGCTTAAGCACATACACGATGTGCATTTTTTTTACTTTTTGATTTTTTATATTTTTTTTTTTATATTTTGGAGATTTTTCTTATTCGATACGTAAACTAAGATGTTTTTAAACGAAATGTTTTATTCCAAATCAATAGATTGAGGTTATTATTAAAATAATGTTATGGTTACTTGTATACAGTTTCCTAACGAATAAGTAAGAAGAGATCATATTGCAATAAAAAGATGGCACGTTTTGAAACAAGACCCAAGCCCAACTGCTATTTTAATAAAAAATAGAAAACCGTAACGTGTATTATGAAGTCGCAGATATTTTACTCGACCTACAAATCTAAAAACACATTAATCCAATATTTCTACAAAAGCAACTGTAATAATTTTAGTAAAACTAAACTTACCTCGTCCTCCAGTTGTAGGGTAGCCGATGTCACACAAATTGGTACATTTTATAATATAACCATTAATAAATTATACCCTTGACAGGGTTAAAAGTATTAATAACTTTCTTAAATTTTTGCCTAATAAATATTTCGTCAAAAAGAAAATAATCACGGAAATTAATAAAACTGAAATGTAATTAATTAATAATACTAATACGTTGGCATGCCTGAGTTGTTGTACTTATGGACAGTTAAATGTTCCAAAAACTTATTAAAAAGAGAGAAAAAATAAATAAAACAAAAAACAAATCAAGAATAAATGATATTTATTTAAACGAAAAGATAAATCAACAAAAAATGAGTATGTATATTGTCGAATAACTGCTGCCTTAACGAAAAAGGGCACAAATGCAGTTTTTGTAAAAATCACTCTTTACATTTTTGTTTGAATTTTTTCTTCGCCTAAACGAAAAAGGGCACAACTGAAGTTGTTGAAAAATCACTCTATTGTTTTCTAAGATCATTATGAATATTAAAAAAGTACATGACTGTGTACAATATTGTGACCTCTGTGAAACACACATACAAGTTTCAAATGTTTTTATTAGCTTTCTTGATTTTACAGAATATTCGATGTACCCTCATGCGTTATGGCGGTAATATAATCCAAGATGTGTCAAAATCATATATCATGACGTTAAGAACAATGCTTAAAAACTAAAGTCATTTTTGTAATACTTAACATGTAATAATAGCAATCCAAATTAATCTCTTAAATATAAAAGTAAGAGTTAGGCCCGTATCATGAAGCCCACACAGTATTAATCTACACTAAAAAATGCCAACAAAATTGAGTACCTCCTCCTTTTTGAAGTCGGTTGAAAATAGATTCAAATCAAATTTTGAGGGTAGATTAATACGAAAACAAATAACCTATAATGATTTTTACAATGAAACATAACACTGGAGTTTTTGTAATTTAACTATAATGTGATCTTTACTTCAAAGTCACCAATATTGTATGAATGTATCGCTCGTATTCACAACATGAGGTCTCACAGTGCGCGTGGACGCACAGGGTCACACACGAATCAATCACACAGCTCAATTCAGCGCTGTGTGTTCGATTTGTTGCTTCACTTAAGCAAGCATCGTTTGTGAATACGGGTGTAAGTCTATAATGACTACAATCTCATACGCACAGTACATAAACACTGCATAGGTGGGACGCAAAAAAAATCTAAGCTCACAGTCTAACATTGAGATGTATTTGAAAAACTACTTATAAGTTTTTAAACCTATATCTATATCGATTATTTGAATATTGAAATGCTACACATCCATAACGTTATAATATGTATACTAACACAAAATAATCAGAGATACACGTACAGCCTGTGTCAAATTGTTCGTGACACCCAAAGTAGCCAATCGAGTCGCAACACGTCTTTGTTACAATAGGGATGATGACTGGGAAATGAAATCGAAATTCTATTTAGTCCGTCAGACAGATAATAAAAACATTTTGGACACATATTTTTTATTATAATCGAATAATTACAGTATTATATTGAGTTGAAATGTCACGTGACGTCACTTTTGAGTAAAAAATCTACTCAAGCGTGACGTAACGCGCCATTTCAACTCTATGTAAAGCCCGGTCCGTGAGCACGTAGAATTTTGTCCAATGACCCCAAGCTACCCATCCTTATCGCTCGCGCGTAATAATGTTGCTATCGTGCTCGCACACTAACTGCGGGTGCCAGTCGCACAGTCGCGACAGCAATATAATTACGCGCGAGCGATAAGGATGGGTAGCTTGGGGTCATTGGACAAAATTCTACGTGCTCACGGACCAGACTATAGCACTGTTATTATTTAATTATGAAAGTAAATGAAAAAAAAATGAGTAATATTTTCTAATTATCTGTCTGACGGACAAATAATTTAAATTTTGTCATCTAGCCTATTTGTTGTCAACTGTTTGCCCACTTTGGGTGTTACGAACTATTTGACGCGGACTGTACATATTAATTAAAGAAACAATGTTGTACTTAAACCTTAGGCTTCGTCAACTTATAATAGTAAAAAAACTGAACTGTACAAAGTAAAGTAATCAACAAGTAACTATAAGTAGGGACATAGCAGTATAGATCGTTTCATCCACGAAGACGCGCCCCACCATTCTTCCGCTAATGTTTGAGTGTTATCGGTACACGCTAAATGAACCATGAGTGCACACGCACGCTACAATAATGCCGCTCGGATTGCTCGAATCAAACTCCCCAAAAAATGATGGGGCGCGTCTTCGTGGATGAACCGATCTATAACTAATGTCGAAATAACCTAAATAACAAAATGAGAATGTACAATATAATTTTGGATGACCCGATAGCTATATCATGAACTAAGGCACCAAATATAAGAAATTAACAAAATATTTTGTTACTAAAATGCAATTTTAAGATTTTTAGCGCTGGCAATCAAAACGGAACGGTGTTGCTAGTAAAATAAACTTGTGTTACCATGAAAAATAAGTTATAACAAAATATTTCTGTTAATTAAATGCAATATAACGTTTTTTAGCGCTAGCAATCTAAATGGAAATGTTGCCACTAAAATAAACTAATGCTAGTGTTACCATTGAAAATAAAGAAGTTTATGTTTTTAGTTTTGAAGCGTTTGGAACGTTATGATGTAATAGAAAAAAGGCAAGTTCATAATATGCTATCTGGTGGTATGGCATTTTGACACTCATATCAACTCGGTATCGAATCGGCAACGCGTAACTTCTTGATGCTAGAAAATCGGTAACTGGCGGATATAGTACCGATAATCAAAGCTTAAAATCTAGATTCAATTTCAGCCAGTCAGATAGATTCTGCCTTTTGATTGGTCTAATTATTGAAATTCAACCAATCGAAAACCTTAATCTACGCTAAAATATGTATGTATCGAGATTTGAAGTTCGTTCTTTAAGGGTTACTACACACATAAGCGGGCCGACATTGTCGGTTAGGCCAGGGCTTCCCGTGACCCATCGCGGCGTCCCACTCGTAAGGACGTCGTGAGGGAATCGAAAATAAATTGAAAGAAATGAGAAACTCGTAAAAAGCTAATTTAATTTTTGGAGGTTTGCTTTTAAAAAGCACCATTAATAACCCTACCACTGCTTCGGGACAATAAATGGGCCAGTGCTATGTAGGGTGGTGATTCCCAAACACGAGCCCTATTTTGAGAAGCTGTGCTCAGAGCAAGCAAAGACAAGGACATATTGCGTGAATCTGTCCTTTATTTTGTCACTGGACCAGGACCACAAAAAAAATATACTTAATGCTGAATGTCCGGATATTTTTACGATTTGTAAGCACTATTTAATAGTCTAAACAAATAAAGAAAATTTGAAAAGAAAGAAAGAAAAAAATATTGCTAGCACCCATAACACGAGCATATTAGTTGCTTACTTTGGGACTAGATGGCGCTGTGTGAAATTGTCTAAAGATATTTATTTATTTATTAAGGAATTTATTAGCCTATCTATGCCGATCGATGCCGGCCCGCTCATGTGTGTTATAACCCTAAGTGCTCTTTCACATTAGGGCCCTCGCCCACGGCAACTTTTTCATCGCTACTAAAGCGCGTTACACGCATTTGCAACACACTACAGAAGTGATGCCAACACAGCAGCGCGACTGCATCGCTACAAAAAGTCGCCGTGGGCGAGGGCCCTTAGCGTAGGCGCACACCGTTGATTTTTAGTTGGCCGATAGTTGTGCCCGATTTTAATTTGTATGAAGAATCGGCCAAATCGAATCTGCGTAGTGTGCGCACTCCCATACATGCCCATACTGATCAACTGCCCGACTAAACTATCGGCCGACGAAAAATCAACGGTGTGCGCCTACACTTAGACGTTTTGAGACGGACGTTTGTAGTGCGTTTGCGAGGCCGCACACTCTGTTGGTAACTGTTTTTTTTCCAACGCAGTTGTAATGTAATTTTCAGTGTGCGGACAAACGTCGCTCTCAAAACGTCTCATCTGAAAGAGCTCTTACCTACAAAAAATTGGCGATTCAATACCGAGTTGTTGCATCAATTATGCCCGTTTTCACCATCAATCCCTAATTTTTAAGTGGTCCCTATGGTAACACATAACCAGAGATTTGTTTTCATAGGGGTCACTTAAAAATCAGGTACTATCCATTCGCGATAAGTTTGCCGCTGGCGATATGACGTCACTCGAAGGGTAGCGTCTATAACTTTAACAAAGTACATTTGAAATATTGTTTATTATTATTGATAAGAATTGTGTATTTGGTTAAAATAACACACATTAACCCATTATAGACTGAGTTTTCTTAAAGTGTCAGATTTTTGTTTTTTTGAAATATGTTCATAATTATGGTCTACATAATGCTATACAAGCATTAAAAAATTGATCCGACCTGTAATCTAGAAAAAAAATGCTGGTACCATATGGTACCGCTAGCCTCTTACCGTGTCAGTCGGTTAAAACATAACTTTATCATGGACTTTATAAAAATAGGGTAAATTATATATTTTATTGTTATTATTATGTGTATTAATATACAAGCAAATAACAGAAGTGATATTAAATGTAAAAAAAAACTGTATATTGGGTAAGGAATATTCATTTTTATCTTTGAATATTCAAAAATTTGGAATGGAGCTTGGCATTGCACGCTGCACTTAGCTCCACGTAACATTTCCTATACTATAATATTGTTCGAGAGTTGCAATTATCTCGAGTTCGTTCTATAAATATCTGCTTCGTCTTGGGACCTTCATCGTTCTCCAAAACTGTCAATGTTTCGTGTAAGTTACATGTAAAATAAATAAAAACCCATGGTTTTGTAAAGTATAGGAAACTATTTTACTTTATCTACCTGTATACCTTATATACCATTGAATATATCACATATTTCCCAATAAATACAGTAAAAACTAAAAATCATAAAATAATTAAAAAGACACGGTAAGCGGCTAGCGGTACCGTACGGTACCAGTAATTTTGACATACAATATTTCCCATTATTATTACCTATCGACGTAATTTTACACCATTTCACAATAAGAGCACTTATGGAGAATACAAGATTGTAACAAAATCAGTATTTTACTATCACACAAAAAAAATACGATCACTTACTTGAATGGCGCGTCAATTTTTAACAGAAAATTTTGATGCGCTCACTTCAATCATCAATTACACACAATTGAAAAGAATAACTGTCAATTTTTAATCCTAGAAGCATAGACCATATCTATTGGCTACGACTTGCATCAATCAGAGTACTGCATCTTTTCACGTGTTAATGTATAGAGCCAAATTAAAGCACACAAAAAAATGGTACCATATGGGATCGCTAGTCTATAATGGGTTAATTGCGTTTAATCACTAACTAATTGCATTTAATCGCGGTTGGAGAAGGGGACGCGCATTCCACGGACCGGCAAACTTAGCGCGAAAACGGGAAAACGGGAACTTTTGGTGAAAACGGGATTAATTACAGAGTTATTAAGCAATAATTAGACCCCCATGGCGCTTAACAGTCCCGGCGCTTCTACGGTGTACAGACCAGGTTCTTTCATCTCACACTTGGTGACAATCAGCTCGCCTCGACCTTCTTTCATCTTCATATGCTTCATAGCCCGATCTATTTGTTCCGAAGTTGGTTTCTCGGGAAAATCTGAAAAAAAAAAGAGGCCGAGTTGAAGAAAGATCAGGTGCGATTGTGGTCAAATACCTGCCTGGTTATGTATAAAAAAAAAGATTTTGAAAATTAAATCATCATCTTTTCAGTCATAGGACGTCCACGGCTGAACAAAGAATGAGCTATCTCCACAGGTCACTGAGCTACTTCAACAGGTCGCTGAGCTACCTCATCAGGTCGCTGAGCTACCTCATCAGGTCCCTCAGCTACCATACAGATTACAGGTCACTGAGCTACCATATAGGTTACTGAGCTACCATAATGGTCACTGAGCTACTTCTAGATCACTAAGCTTCCATACAGGTCCATGAGGCTGAGACTGAGCCACCTTAACAGTTAGCTGAACTGCCTTAGAAGTCCCTGAGCCACACAGGTTAACAGGTCTCTGAGCTACAATACAGGCCACTGAGCTACCTTACAGGTCACTGAGCTATCTTACTGGTCCCTGACCTCACCTTTAATGTCGAGGTCTCCGAGCTACCCATACAGGTCACCAAGCAGTAACCCAGGTCACTGAGTAACTAACTATACAGGTCCATGAGCCACCATACAGGTCACTGAGCTACCATACAGGTCACCAAGCTGCTTCAACTGGTCACTGAGCTACTTCTAGATCACTAAGCTGCTATACAGGTCCCTTAGCTGCATACAGGTCCCTGAGCTACTTCAAGATCACTAAGCTACCATACAGGTCCCTGAGCTACTCCAACAGGCCACCGAGCTCACCTTGAATGTCGAGGTGGCTGACCAGGTCCCTGAGCTACTCCAACAGGTCCCTGAGCTACTCCAACAGGCCACCGAGCTCACCTTTAATGTCGACGTCTCCGAGCTACCCATACAGGTCACCAAGCAGTGACCCAAGTCATTGAGTAACTAACTACACAGGGCAATTAGCTACAATACAGGTCTCTGAGCTACCATACAGCTCACCTGTAATGTCGAGGTGGCTGGCCATCGCCGGCGCGCGCGCGAACTCCGGCAGCATCTTCCGCAGCGTCTCCACCGGCACGACTAACACGCTGCCGTAGTCCATGAAGCACACCTTCGCTAACTTCGAACCTGGTAGCTGCTCCAATAGGACCGCTCGGGACAAGCCGAGCTGATATAAAGGTTCATGGGCTACCATACTGGTCCTTGAGTTACCGTGCTGGTCCCTGGGCTAACTTGCAGGTCACTAAGCTACTTCTAGGTCACTAAGCTACCATAAAGGTCCCTGAGCTACCATATAGGCCACTGATAAGTGACCCAGGGCACTGAGCTACCTTCCTGAGCTACCATACAGGTCCCTGAGTATCTATACTGGTTCCTGAGCTACCATACAGGCCAATGAGCAACGACCTAGGGCACTGAGTAACTACACAGGGCAATTAGCTATCTTACAGGTCACTGAGTAACTATACAGGGCAATGAGCTCTCAAACAGGTCACTGAGTATCTATACAGGTCCACCGAGCTCACCTTGAATGTCGAGGTGGCTGACCAGGTCCCTGAGCTACTTCAGCAGGCCACCGAACTCACCTTTAATGTCGACGTCTCCGAGCTACCCATACAGGTCACCGAGCAGTGACCCAAGTCACTGAGTAACTAACTACACAGGGCAATTAGCTACAATACAGGTCTCTGAGCTACCATACAGCTCACCTTGAATGTCGAGGTGGCTGGCCATCGCCGGCGCGCGCGCGAACTCCGGTAGCATCTTCCGCAGCGTCTCCACCGGCACGACTAACACGCTGCCGTAGTCCATGAAGCACACCTTCGCTAACTTCGAACCTGGTAGCTGCTCCAATAGGACCGCTCGGCACCATAGTGGCTCTGAAAGAGAAGATTTGGGCCGAGTTTCTAGTATAGTTGTTTCAATGAGGGCTATCGTTTTAGCGCTCACCAGTTAGCGCCACTGTAGAGTAAGGTCCTGTCACTTGCTAGTAGCGAAGACAGTGGCGCCAACTTGTGAGCGCTAAAGTGGTAGGAGGACTATCGCATTTGCACTCATCAAGATGGCGCCACTGTAGAGTAAGGTCCTGTCAATCGCCAGGGGTGCCAACTGTTAAGTATAAAAACGATAGCCCTCATTCACCAAGGCGAGTGAGCTTTACATATGTGGTGGCTCGCTACTGTTTGTTTACTAGTAGTAAGTAGTAAAGCTCACTCGCCTTCGTGAGTTGCAAGAATATTGGATTTAAGTTGCAAGATTGGATTAAGAATAAGGATTGAATTTTAAAATATTTTTTTCTTCCAGCAACTGAGGGCCTAGTGGGAGTTTATGTCAAACGCATTCGATATCGACTGCGTTAAAAATACATGAAGTTTTTTTCAATAAAAATAGTGAAAGATTTATTTGTTTATTTACGAAATTATTTAACTTAGCCAGCAGTGGACGTCTTTCGGCTGAAACGAACGAACGAACGAAGCTATAACTAGGTATGTCTTATGAAAGGATAAATAAAACGTCTTCAATTTTTCCCAAATATCTGTGTTGAAGATTCAGGCGTGGAAACTAATTTTTTTACGAGATACATAGTAATATAAAAAATACAAATAATAAGCTGGTCTTGCTAGTCCATATAAAGTCTAACGTCCGTATTCACAAACATCACTATCAGTTCTCACAGTGCGCGTGGACGCACAGGGTGACACACGAACCAATCACAGAGCTGTGCGTTCGATTTGCTGCTTCACTTAAGCTAGCATCGTTTGTGAATACGGGCGTAAGTCTGATGAGTTTAAATAAACACAGACGCTGCTTTTAAGTTGTTTAAAGAAATGGTATCTAGAAAAAAATATAAGCTGAAAGACACTAGGTTTCATAAATTAAAATCGAAAATTAAACGCCTATCAAAACTCCCAAAACAAGCTTAACAACAATGGCCGCCCAAATTCCAAAAACGCGTCCAACATCAAACGAAAAATTGCAAATGGCGGATGCAGCGCGCCACAGGTGCCCAATAATTTAAACAGCCCGAAACCCTCCGAGAAATGGGTGGGGCGTGCTGTCACTGCTTTGATTTACGATACTAGCTGTACTCCGAAACGCTGTTCACGTATCTATTTGTCACCGTCGCACGTACTGACTTCTCGCTTTGCGTGAGGGGAGGGCAACATTCGAAACTTGGGTAACCCCGCTGTTAACAGCTCCGCCGCCCCTTTTGGCCCATGTCAAGCCTAGCTGACCTGCCATAGTGGGGAATGCGTGCGAGGCTACCCCTCTCTTTCACCCTTTCAGGGCATATGCAGGTCGTGTCTGTACGGAAACTGTATTGATTTATTGCTTTACATTATAATAAATAAATAAATTCTTTATTCGAGAGTAGTTTATAATTATAGAGTGATGGCGTCCATTTTGTTGAATCAAAAATGCA
The DNA here is from genome assembly GCF_004193835.3 of Ostrinia furnacalis. NCBI lineage: Eukaryota > Metazoa > Arthropoda > Insecta > Lepidoptera > Crambidae > Ostrinia > Ostrinia furnacalis. The sequence continues at coordinate 153,086 of NW_021130673.1, read as the reverse complement.
TAGCATAGTCAATCTAGATTTTATTTTAAATATTAAAAATTCACGTTTTTGGAGCCTTTAAAATTCATTTGATTTGACATAGGCGAGGAGAAAGTAATGATATTAATATAATTTAAAAACAACATCCACATCCACTAAAGAAGAAAGATTAATATTTAAAAACATTAACGGAAATGTTGTTTTAATTTTGGAAAATGTGTTTTTACTATAAATAAACGATTATCAATAAAACGAAATCGAAAAATAGCATATAACAATATTTATAAAGAGCATAAATAAGTTTACAAAAAGAAACGAAATTTTAAAATCTGGCTAATAAGTGTAACAAAATAATAAAAATGTTGATAGAACACAAAGTGAAACTCACATGACAAATGTATGTAAATCCCTTCGCTTGTTATATTTCTTGTTGTTTGGTTAAATAAATAAATAAAAATAAAAAATAACAACAGTCAAACATCGGTACACGGTTTTGAACAAACCCACAACAATGTCACGACACGAAACGACAGCTTCGTGGACGAATAGCAACACTACAATAACTACAGTCAGAACTATCCAGTTGAAGAGGCGTAGATATTCCAATAAAAATGTAGTTCCAGATTTGTCGCGATTCAATCCCAGCGATTTTATAAAACAGGGACAAAAGGGATGGTGTAGAAACATCTTCCAGTTAGGCGTGAAGTATTTATAATGGTTTTCATCTTCCTCTTGGTCAGAATCGTCAATTGGATTGAAAATCCGATCCAAATTTACAGGATCTCTGTAATTCGGTGGCGTGGGGGGAGGCGTGAAATCGTCATAATCAATGTCCATGTTCATCGTTTTAAATATCACAGTTTGTTTATAATACACTCGAAAGTATATCAAATATCAAACACAACTTCACAAAACAAAACCGAGCACAACTGAAAAGCACAGTGCAGCGTGCATCGAATGCAACAACGTTATGGCACCCGGCAAGCTTCCTACCCTAGTCTAGACCCCAGCCGCTGTATTGATTTATGCGCCGCACCCTTCAACCCCTTCCTCCCACCCCCTCCCCCTCCAATCCCAGCTCAAACTATCCCCCCACCCCTCATGCGTGCGCAGATTTGTTTTCCACCCCTCCCGATGCAAGCTTTCACCCCCTTCCATCCCCCCTCTCCAATCTCAGCTCAAACTATCCCCCCACCCCTCCTGATGCAAGCAAGGACATTCTGGACACAGGGTGGTGAGGCGGTCTCCCCACCTTCCGAAGCAATCTAGAACTATCTGGGTTCTGAAGGGGTGGTGAATCGGTCTCCCCACTCCACTCCATCCCAGCTCAAACTATCCCCCCAACCCTCATGCGTGCGCAGATTTATTTCTACCCCTCTCGATGCAAGCAAGGACATTCTGGACACAGGGTGGTGAGGCGGTCTCCCCACCTTCCGAAGCAATCTAGAACTATCTGGGTTCTGAAGGGGTGGTGAATCGGTCTCCCCACTCCACTCCATCCCAGCTCAAACTATCCCCCCAACCCTCATGCGTGCGCAGATTTATTTCTACCCCTCTCGATGCAAGCAAGGACATTCTGGACACAGGGTGGTGAGGCAGTCTCCCTACCCTTCGATGAAATCTAGGACTACATGGGTTCTGAAGGGGTGGCGAATCGGTCTCCCCACTCCACTCCATCCCAGCTCAAACTATCCCCCCAACCCTCATGCGTGCACAGATTTGTCTACCACCCCTCCCGATGCAAGCAAGGACATTCTGGACACAGGGTGGTGAGGCGGTCTCCCTACCCTTCGATGAAATCTAGGACTACCTGGGTTTTGAAGGGGTGGTGAGGCGGTCTCCCCACCCCACTCCATCCCAGCTCAAACTATCCCCCCACCCCTCATGCGTGCGAAGATTTATTTCTACCCCTCTCGATGCAACAAGGACATTCTGGACACAGGGTGGTGAGGTGGTCTCCCCACCCTTCGATGAAATCTAGGAATATCTGGGTTCTGAAGGGGTGGTGAATCGATCTCTCCACCCCACTCCATCCCAGCGCAAACTATCCACCCAACCCTCATGCGTGCACAGATTTGTCTACCACCCCTCCCGATGCAAGCAAGGACATTCCGGACACAGGGTGGTGAGGCGGTCTCCCCACCTCCCGAAGCAATCTAGGACTACCTGGGCTCTGAAGGGGTGGTGAATCGGTCTCCCCACCCCACTCCATCCCAGCTCAAACTATCCCCCCACCCCTCATGCGTGCGCAGATTTATTTCCACCCCTCTCGATGCAAGCAAGGACATTCTGGACACAGGGTGGTGAGGTGGTCTCCCCACCCTTCGATGAAATCTAGGAATATCTGGGCTCTGAAGGGGAGATGAATCGGTCTCCCCACCCCACTTTCCCCGGGATTCTATAATTAGCGCCATGAGAGGCTGCATCGATTTATGGAAAATTTTCGTACATCACGATAACAAAGGAATGTAACATTATGGTTAGGTTGTACCATCTTACTTTGACAAAAGTCAAAAATCTGTCAAACTCCATACAAAAAGCAACGGTTACGGTTAAAATATGGTGGTGCAACTCAGCCTAATAAAAGTCAAAAATGATAGATTTTGTACTGATAATATCACCAATACAGCAGTTAAATGTTAATTTAGTAAAGATATAAAGAAACTCACCGCATATCTTTGTGACGCGCCCCGCGACGCATCGACAGCCCTAGNACCCCCTTAATGCTTCCTACTGCAACTAGACAACTTTGAAGATACGACTTTGTTCTTGGGACCCGTCGATGTAGTTATTTATATTTTTTTCTATTGACCTAAAAAGGAAAGAATAATTTGTAAATAAATAAATGATTATTTAAATTTAAGTATGGTTATTTATTAAATATTTTTAAGAAAGCCTATGAGGACTTATTTAACAAACCCATCATAATAGTGGATTGGACATTTTGGGAATTGGACGTTTCGGGAACTGGACATTCCAGGAATTGGACATTTCGGGAATTGGACATTTTGAGAATTTGACATTTTGGGAATTGGACATTCCGGGAATTGGACGTTTTGAAACCGTTGGACATTTTGGGAATTGGACATTCTGAACCTGAAGGGACTCGCCTTAATACCTCGTTTACCTCCGCGGAGCCATAAAGCTTCGTGTTGCTGTTGAAACGTTCTATCGTTGATAGCTACCTATTCTCGTCCTTACCGAGTAGTGCATGTGATATTCATCCCGAACCTGTGGTAGCAATCCTGCTGCCACTCTTCCTGAACTTCACACCCCCTCGCCCCGTAGGTCCAACGCCTTTTCCCAAGTGGTCGCGCTCACTATCGAGGCTTCGGTCCCTGGCTCGAGCTAATCGGACCACATCCTATCCTACCCCCCTAGTTATAAGTATCCAAACTAACACTCGCTAAACCTCGTAGGGGAGACCTAGGAGAGTTGTGACAGAGGTAAGTTGTGACAAGGACGATTTCTCCTTACTTAATATAGTTAGAAAGGTGGTAAAAACGCTTTTTTGTCGCTTTTAAGACGCTCTTCTTGACTAAGTACCTGCGGGAGGCGCAAGAGGCACGGTTAAGTAAATATGACGTCTGTGTACAAAAAAATGCGAAAAGTAAGTTTTTCTTCAAAATTTTATTTCAATTTATATCATGTTTTAGTATATGTGCACTGTTGTGTTATTTTTTCCCAAGTTGCATGGTTATTCAGGTCTCAAAATGTAGCACTGATCATTTGTGTGCGCATCGTGTTTAGAAAACAAAAATTATTATTCGAACCAAGTCGTCATTTTAAACACCTAGGAGAGTTGTGACAGGCTGTCACAACTCTCCTAGCTTACTGAATTTTTCTGATGGGCCATTCCCACGATGTTTTTAGATGTTTTTTGTGTGTTAGTAGGTTCATAATTTGTATAATTGCATGCTGCTACTTTTTTGATTCAGTATGCCTAATAACTATACACGAAAGCCATATAGAGGAACTGTTTGCTAGATTCGAAATCTAGGACCTGGCTTATAAAGTGATTAGGTTAAAGGGTTAAAGTTACAGTAAGTTACTTACAATCTAAACTTGTAAATAAATTAAGTTATTGTAAATTAACTAAAATTGTAAATCTAAATAATAGTAAATCTATTTAATATATTATATTAAGAAGAAAGAGGCTTATCAAGTAAACCCAGAAGGCGAAGCTCCATCTATGGATTTTACCACCGCGACTATTTTATTTTTAAACTTCACACCCCCTCACCTCGTAGGTCCAACGCCTTTCCCTAGTGGTCGTACTCACTATCGAGGCTTCGGTCTCTGGCTTGAGCTAACGAACCACATCCTGCCCCCCTAGTTATAAGTATCCAGACTAACACTCGATAAACCTCGCACAGGGCGCCGCCCCTCTCGCGGATACGAAAGCTAGCTAACGGGACGCGAACCGGGCGCGTCGTTATTCCTCTTGTTGTAATTAGTAAATTGTGATATAACTTGTAAAGTACTCGTAAACTTGCTCATTATTAAACGATAGCGATTTAGAGTCAGTGAAACTAGAATAAGTGAACTATTGTGGAACCCGAATTATAAGTGCCATTGTGTTATTGATTGTGCGTTTCCTTGGTCGAATATCCCTGTAGGCATCCTGGATAGGTACACATCCCTCATCGCAGAAGGCGAACTGGGACTTAGTACTAAACAGCGGGGTGTCAGACTGAGCTAGCTTAGACGCCCCGTTGCATCTTAACATAAATTTCGTAGGAAACTGATGCACCCATACACGAAACTGATGCACCCATACACAAAGATAATAATTTTTATAATAATCAGGCGACAATACTCGAACGCTTTGAGCGACAAATAGAAAACACTGGCATTAATCGTCAAAATCATTATACAGAAATGGACAAGAAAATCCATGTAGTTGTTTAGGTATCTCATTTCGGTTTTACTGATTGACCCAAACAAGGCGCACCGGGGATGGTGGAAGAAACTTTCCTGTACAGGGACAAAATAGTAGTAATACACCGGTTTAGGTGCTTGGTTATCAGTGTTTGGTTCAAAAGCCGCCGAATTTGCAGCCATTTTGGATCACTTCACAAAAAAAACTGAAGAAACAGCCACCACGTGTTGTATTCAACAAGCACTGCTTTGGAATGGCGTGAGCCGCGCGCTACAGGTATTTCGGGGGAAGCAGAGGGGTAGAAGGGCAGGGGCACTCTCCTCACCCCGCGGGGTGAAATCTAGGTCTATCTAGGAGCTGTATTGATTTATTGACATGCGCAACAGGCACCCCCCGGATCGGGGGAAGGGAGGGGTGCGGTGTTAACAGGTAACGGGGAGGGTAGTCCCGGATGGGTATTAATAGAATCTAGTGGAGCTGTATCGATTTATTTGCCAATCCCATGACAATGTTCTTAACACATTTGACAATAATTCTTACAAGACAAGTATTACTAACGCTTTAAAATAATACTACAAAGATAAACACATATAATACAGTACTATACATACATAATGTACTTATTACATTTATTAATTATAAACATTTTAAGACATATCTACATACTCATAAACCAAAAACGATATGAACAAGAATGCAATAATTTTACCGAAGAAAGGGACACATTGGACACATTTAACAAGGAACAAACTGCAGTTGACGAGTATGATCAGAAATATTAACAGCAACTGGTAGAAGAATGTCGCAATGGTTACGAAGACTCGCGGATTTGTTTTATCGTCGCTGTAAAACCAAAAACAAGGGCAAGTATCTTTCAGCAATAGGGAATTAATTAAATTATTATTTTTTTGCGATGCGTTTACATGTTTATCGAAGAATGCTACTAGAGGGCACAATTCGATCGGTTGACTGCGCATTATACATGGGCACGTCCCCTCATTGAATGGTGGTACGTTACTGCTTTCGCCTTTCATAGCATCTGAACTAGCTTCCGCCTTCATGGCATTAATATCTGCTCTGGCTTCCCTCTCCATGAAATCAGATTCACTATCCCATCCATCCTCCTGCTCCACAGTAATAGAATAAGGTAAATTGGCTTCTTGATCGGCAATGGAACCAGCAGCCATGGCATATGCACTGGCTTCCGCCATCATGGCAACGATATCTGCTCTGGCTTCCCGCTTCATGAAATCAGATTCACTATCCCATCCATCCTCCTGCTCCACAGTATTATAATCAGGTAAATTGGCTTCTTGATCGGCAATAGAACCAGTAGCCATGGCATCTGCACTGGCTTCCGCCATCATGGCATCGATATCTGCTCTGGCTTCCCCCTCTATGAAATAAAATTCACTATCCGATCCATCCTCCTGCTCCGCGATATCAGAATCAGCTAAATTGGCTTCTTGCTTCACGGGAATGGAACCAGTAACAGTGGTTTTTGGATCCATGGTATTAGGCCTCAGCCTCGAACTTAGCGGGCAGCGGGGCGGCGGCGGCGGCGGCGCGGGAGCGGGGCGGGCAACGCAGACCCGTTCTCGAAACCAGCGGGCAGCTCGCGCGGCGCTTTAGCGGCGAAGTGTTGTGTTCGGGGTTGTGTTGTCGAGATATTTGTTTTTATTCGCGAACGAAATGTCTGAACAACGGCGACAATTTTATTTCGATTCAAATTTATTCCTTACGCTCGATTTATTGAGGGCAAAAGAAGGAGTGCGCTGCGCCCGCTCGTTGCCCGCTCCCTCGCCGCTGCCCGCTCGTTGCCCGCTCCCGCGCCGCTGCCGCGCCGCTGTTTTCGAGAACCGGTCTATTTGATTTTACGCATAAGATCCTGCCGCTCCCGCCCCGCCGCCGCTCCCGCGCCGCTGCCCGCTAAGTTCGAGGCTGAGGCCTTAAGATCAGTATCTGAGCTAGTTTCTTGCTCGACACTATTTGAATCAGTAGCTGCATTAGCATCCCCCTCCATTGCAACTGCATCAGTATTTACACTGAGTGCTTCCTCCATAGCTACAGAACTTGATTTTTCCTTAGCTTCTGGCTCCATAGCAAATTCAAAATGGATGACAGTAAACACTGGGACGACGCGGCCGGCGTGCAATATGCAACAGTTAGCTGCGAGCGAAGTCTAGGGACTGACATGCGCGGGAGAAATCATGCGTGGGGTGATACGCGGGGAGACACCCAAACTCCCCCTCCCCTTGCGAAATCTAGGGCACCTCTAAAAGCTGTATTGATTTATTTATGACTTGCGCGATACGCGCTTTCAGGTGATATCCCCCCACCCCCTATCCTTGTTAGACCAAAATAATTATCATAAACGTGATATGACAAAATCATACCCAGTAAATATGGAAAAAATATTTAAGACGAAGATTCTGATAGATTTTTTTTTAACAAAGGCAACAAGTAAGATGAAGATTCTGATAGAATCAATAAGTATTTTTGTAAGAAAAAGAAAAATTTTACTATCGACATACAATATAGAAAACAATTGCTCACCTGGGTCATCCAAAGAACACAAATGCACAAACTGAACCGAAAAAACTTTCATAATGTAAAATTAATAATGAAAATCGTGCGAAAGATCGGTGCGGCCAACCACGTCATAGTACACTCTCCAGTAAGAATACGCAGAGAACGCAATGAACAGCATTATGTAGAAGCAATGGTCGCGGCCGACGCGCAAGTTGAATTGGAAATCCATGATGGCTGACGGTCTAGGATGACACTAGTTTCTGTTGTCTAAGACACCAGTTGCGCTTCGAACGTGTGATGCCTCTGGCGCGGGGAGAGCGTTTGCGTTTTCCCAGATCCCTTTCCCCCCTCCCTCTCGTCTCGAATCTAGAGCGTTCTATGTACAGTCGGCGTCGGACTAAATTGTAGGAAAAGAGCACCTATTGCAAAGGAATAAAGATTGCTGTGCGGTAGTCTGTACACGATAAATCGATACAGGTAGATTTATGACCTGCGCTCAACGCTCGACTACGTCCCTCTTACCAATCACCCCCTGAAAATCTAGGGTCCCTGGCAAGTACCTATTACGTAATAATATGCAATTTGAAAATGCAGAAATAAAACGGATTCTAGAAAAAACAATGATATACAGAAAAATAAAAAAACAGCGGTGTATGAAGTCTGGACGAAAAGATCTTAAAAAAACGCAAGTTTTAAAGTCCCATTTTTGCAATTAGTTCTATTAAAAAAAATCGTAATATTATTTGAAATAAATAAATAATTCTATTATATTCTACTTACCTATTTACTGCGTTGAGTGTCGAATTTAGTGTCTAATAGGCATGTCAGGACAATCACAAACCAACGATATGCGGGAGTTCACTCTATATATTGTTGGTTTTTTTGGTGGTGCTGGTTTAATCTCATCCCCATTCTGACGCTGAACATGTTCCCAAAGCAGGTCGACCAGCCCATTCTGGACATATTCCCAAAGCTGGACGACCATCCATTTGAATGGTGTAATCTGTTTAAAAAACATAGTCTATGAGGTGGTTTCCGAGTAAACGATGATAGATTTGGTTAATTAATTAATCTTATTTTTTTCCCAAAAGGTCCAAAAACAATTGACTATTCAGTAAAAATAAGAAGTCGGGCAAATACAGGTAATATTTCAAAATTACCTATCCGCGTATCGCGTTAAAACCTCTTTAAGTTAATTCTATTATGCAACGCGAATGTTTAAAATTAATTGTTTTTAATAATTAAAAATCATCATCATCAATCATCTACAGCCCTTTACAGTCCACTGCTGGACTATGAGCCTCCTCCACTATAGTGGAGGGTTTTGCCATAATCTCCACGCTTGGCAGGCGGGTTGGAGATCGCAGTTTAAAAGATTGATGTTTTTCAGAGAGCGCTGCTGCCCATTCTCTGTTTGATGTGTAGTCCCTAAGTCGCCTCTTACGACACCCGCGGGAAGAGTAGGGGTTGGTGACAAATGTATTCTACTCTGCCATCACCACACGGCTATTATTAAAAATCATACTTTAACAGAACTAACACTATTTTATGCTACCAAAAAGCCTTGCCTTATTTGATCATTCATCATAGATAAATATTTAGCGCAAAAAATTCGCTGTTGCATAAACAAGCAAAATCTAAACACCTCAAATGAAAAAGTATTTATACTTTTATTTTTGCAAATAGGCTTTATACACGTCCCAGTATTAACCCTACCACTGCTTCGGGACAATAAATGGGCCAGTGCTGAGAAGAAGCAGCAAGAAACTCAGTCGCTATTGTGTTAGTAACACTAGCTTAATACTATTTCTTTTTCTGCTTAGCGCGAAGGTAAACTAGTAAATAATTCTGGCATATTCGCCTTATGTACCATTTTTTGTCATTAAAAATTAAATAAATATTTTACTAAATTACAATTTCAATCTATCGTCAAAATACTCAGAAACCACTTACCACATACGTGTTTGTGATATACCACAAGACCTGATAGAAGCACCATGTCAATTCTAGTCCACCAAGCCACCAGTACCCCATAAATGTGGCGAGTAGTTTTACAAACATGAAAAACTGGTCACGGTTCATTTTGCAAACTAAATAAATGAATACAAGTCGCAACAACACAACAGCAAGATGGCTGTAATAAAACTGTCGGGAACGAAAACATTCCCCCATCTCCCCCCTATCCGCTCATCTAGGGTTTGCTCGGGTTAGGGTTGCCAGGTATCCGGGGCCTTGTCCGACCAAGTATTCTCTTGTCCGGCTTTTTATATGTGGTTGCCACGCTAGTCGCAAGTCGAGGCATAGAAAAAATCACACTTGGGCGAAGATGATAATTGAATCTTCTTCTTGTCATGTCGACAACAAACCTACACAGCGTCGGCCTAAAACTACGCCCACAAGAATGGCGTTGTCAGTAGTCTTCATTAAATCTTCTTGCATGCAGTTGTTTGGGCACACAGGGAACGACAGCATGTGCTTCGTCGACTGAGGAACAAAACCACACCTGCACTACAAGTTTGAGACATCCAAGAAGTTGAATTTATGTAAATACGTCTTAGTACTCGAGCTAGATACTAATTGTCCAGCTTTTACGGTAAAATGTCCGGCCAAATTGAACACTGAGTCCGGCTTGTGTTTTTGGACCTGGCAACCCTAGCTCGGGTACCTGTATCGATTATAAAATATTAGGGCATGCGCTTTGATCGTCCCCCGCCCCCCCTCTATCTGTCTTGTCTATGCCAGCGGTACTCAAAAAGCTGGACCATCCTTCCCACTGCCTCTGTCTGTTTATGCCAGCGGTTCTCAAAGGCTGGAACCCAAATAAAAAAAAAGTGCGCGTCACCCTTACAGGGGGCAACTGGGAATTTATTTACATAACGACACAGTCTGTCTGTACAGCGCCCCTAGCGGAAACTTTCAAGAACTAAAATCTTTTAATTTTTTTTTAACTCGCTCGCACGTTTGATGTAAACTCACACTAAGCCCTCTGAACGCGATAGTCAAAAACTACAGGTTTCCATACGATATTCGTAAATTGTAAGTCTATTTATTGATAGTGGGGGACGCTGGGAATTTTTGTGAACAAATTCCCAGACGCCCCGGATATTTTTGTGAACAAATTCCCAGACGCCCCGGGACTTTTTGTGAACAAATTCCCAGACGCCCCCCTAGGGGCAAATGATGTGATGTCGGTGTGTATTACAGGAAAATGAGTGGGAAGTGGAAAGATCCCTGCCGATCTATTAATAGCATACTCTAGAAGCTTTATTGATTTTATGTCGAGACGGATATTATGGACGGCACGTGTACAAAAAAAGGAAAACCAACACGATTATTATCACAAAGTAAGAGTAGCAATAAGGGTCATAGACGTGGTGCAGTTAGAGCACCCGCCCGAATAGCACCTGCACGAACAGCTAGCCTAGTCCATAAACCCAGATGCAGGAGCAATTTTTTTCAGGTGACATTAGAGTTTATGCAGTTGTAATAATACATGCTAATTTGTAACAAAAATAGGTAGTCGGATGTACTGTAGTCTGTAGTCAGCGTCAAATAGTTCGTGTCACCCAAAGTGGCCAAACATTTGACTACAACATTATTTCAATTGTGACAAAGACGTGTTGCGAACTTCTTGGCCACTTTGGGTGTCACGAACTATATGGCGCTGACTGTACAAACTTAGCCTAGGCGCAGACCACCGACTTAGTTGGCCGATAGCTGGGCCCGATTTTAATTGAAGAATCGGCCGATACCAAATCGGCGTAATGTGTGCACTTTCATACATCTCCATACTGATTAACAGCCCGATCCAACTACAATCGGCAACCTAAAAGTCGGTGGTCTGCGCCTAAGCTTAGGCCCAAAACAGACGGTGAAATGCAACTGCTAGTTACTTTTGAGTTGCATCTAAGTTTCTGCCATAGCGTCCGTTGAGAGACCACACATGACGCGACCAGTTTGAAACTTTCAGTTTCAGTTTCATTCATCAGAATCATAAGAAAGTTGCAGTTGCGTTTCACCGTCTGTTCTGGGCCTTAGGTGTGTTTGACTTACTTGGGGTAGCCCAACACCGGGAACCGCACCTCCAACCGTTTTATTGTATTAATAATAAAAGTATTGAGCCCGGCGATTGACATGTAAGTCAACGTGAGAATAACCAGAAAAATCAAGCACAAAACGTTGAAGAAATCTATGATTTTATGCAATCTGGGCCGGTGAACACGAAGCGCTGTTAGCAGCATTAATTTATGTGCGACACCCTTGACGTAATAATCGTACGGGTTACACTGTACGTAAACTGCGATATTTAATACTTTGATATCGGACTGCATTGCAAGTTAATATCTTTAAAATTCGTCTAGAAACGTGCGACAAGACTCGTGAGGCAATGGCGTTCGAAACTGAACTAGAGCACATGCGCGGGCTTGACAGAATTTGAGGGGGGAGGAAGGGGAAGGGGATGGGGAATTTTCATTCCCTTACCCCTCGCGAAATTGAGCATCGATCTGAGCTACCTGATCAGTAAACAACCTCTCCCCTTTCCCCCCTAGCAGTGAAATTGTTTCGATTGCGCCTCTCTAAGGCCGAGTTGCACCACCTTGTTTTAACCGTAAAAATAACAATAAACGGTGCTTTTTGTATGGAGTTTGACAGATTTTTGACGTTTGTCAAAGTTAAAGTAAGATGGTGCAACCCAGCCTTACTCTAGCTTTGCTACCTAGCGTTTTCTCTTACTCAATCCTAGTTTAGCTTTGTTGGGTTTCTTTAGGGCACATTTTTATGTAAACATTTTTTTCTAGACGATATTTGAAGGTGGAGGTGCTGTTTTAATACCTCACATTAAGGATGTAGAAAGAACGCCATTTTGGCGTATGATTTGTGAATTTTTAACAGGTCTGTCATTGAATGCTCAGTGAGACAGTGATATTCAGTGAATATTAATGAATTTTTAAATAATCGAGCTACTTTATGAATGAATTATTAAATAATCGAGCTACTTACTCAGATGGAAGAGCAGTCGCCCGACAAGCGTTAAGTCGTGGGTTCGATTCCCGCCTAAGGCAGTTCGATTTTTACAAGTTGTTTATTTAAAATTTAGTTTGAGAAGCGACTAATCGCTAAGAAATTTTAATAACTGAATGAATTATTCGAATTAAAAAAACTTAAAATTTAGTTCAGTAGGAAAATCGGGGAGCCAATAAGTAAGCCAAATCTAAATGATAATTTTATGTAATTAACACAATTCTACAAAACAATTTTACTAACCATACAGGAATGGTATTCCTTTAGAAATAAAAACATAATTCAATGTTATCATGGTAAATTAGACTTCTACTTGGACAAAATAAAAACTATTTTTAAATATAATCATGACGATTACACTACGCTATCACGGCTTCTTCGATGAAATTGTTGAACATCGCATTTAGCAGTTTAATGAAATCAACTTTGAGTCTTGCGGTCTACAAATAAAAAACAAATTGGTTAAAAATATATTCAATTTTAATTAAAATATGTATTTCATTTTACGACTGGGTTTGTTGGATGCGCGCCACGATATTATCGGCGTTTTATCGATTTTATTTATTCTGCTAACCAACCAGTGGAGGTCAAATTAGTCCCGGGGAAAGTTAAACTGTCATTGGACCCGCAACGAAATTTATCAGAAGAACATAGGAGGAGTTCGGAGTTATGGTTCGACTTCCCTCCAGTGCAGAGTAGTTGGTCAGCGACATGTTTCTCCATTTGTCCGTGGCGTATCCCGTGGCATTTGATTCTAACGTGGTTCGCATTCTAACCACCATGATTGGCATAATATTCAATCGTGGCGCGTATCCTAAGCACCCTGTTTAAAGCTAGTTTTCTATATTCAATCCTGATCCAAATCTGTTTGTCATCTGTATGTTTTTGGTTTAAATATCTGCGGTTTTTGGTTAAAATATCTGCGGTTTTCGATGTTTTTACATTTTAATCTATACTAATATTATAAATGCGAAAGTAACAAATAAGAGTAAGAAAATAAAAAATATGAGTCTAATATTTTGTAATTATATTATCTGTCTGATAGACAAATAATTGAAATTTATTTATCTACCCTATTAAATTTGACAATTGAAATCCGGATTTGGACAAAGATTCAATATGGGAAACGGGCTTAAGTAAATAAAATAACATCAGTCTTCTTACCAACAACATAGTAGTGTCGCGAAAAAAAGCAGTCAAATTGCACAAAATCATTGAGAAATGGCCGCTTACAGACGCGAGGATATGCTCGCACACAGCGCACATGTTGGTTTCGATAGGTTCGGACGCAATATGGCCGCCGGAGTGCCGTGATAAGGGGGGTGGGAGGCAAGGGGATGCGAGGTATCCACCTCCCCCTTCGATGGTTTGGAATCTCCATTGATTTATGACCTGCGCGCTATTTCGACTCTGTTGGCACGAGTTACTGTTTTAAGTGTACATACGCCCGTATTCACAAACATTACTGTGCGGTCTCACAGTGCGCGTGGACGCATAGGACGAACCAATCACAGAGCTCTATTCGCTGTGCGTTCGATTTGCTGCTTCACTTAAGCAAGCATCGTTTGTGAATACGCGTAAGCTTCATGAATCACTATGTATTGTTTAACAATTATTACGAAATACGTCATTTTTATTTGGTGCCATATTTGTGGAAACTATCGGGACGTTTATCTATGGGCATTTTATGTCATGTGAGTACGACGGACGAAAAATGCTATTGCTTATTGGCTCCCCGTTTCTTTTATAATTTAACAATGTATAAAAGGACATTGAGTGAGAAAAAGTTTGACCTAACTAATAAATCATAACGTAGGATTTAGAATTTCAAATTTTTAAAAGAGGGTTATAAAAGGTTACTAAAGAGTATTAAAATAAGTATACACAAAAATGTGCTTTATTGTTTTACACAAGACAAAAACAAGAAATACGAATATACTTACCAAGAAATAAGTTTGGGCGCATTAGAAAATTCAAAACTGAAAGTTTCCGAAAAATTTTCTAATTTGGGAAAAGTAACCCGTTCTCTACGGATTTTTTAGCTAATGAGCGCAAATGTCATATGACACTGTCAAAATTGGACCAGACGAATCTGTTAGGGCAGTTACTAAAGATTCATTCAGTCTAAGTTCTAAAATAATGCTTTCCACTGCTAGTCATACCTTCTGATTCGATTACAACAGAGTAAGGAATAAAATTGGGGCAGAAAAGTTCTCGAGTGGCAACCACGGATCGAAAGACGCAGCGTGGCGTGGGCAGGCCTCCTACTAGGTGGACCGACGATCTGATGAAGGTATGAAGAAATCAAAGAAGAGGATGCGGACTGCGCAGGACCGGTCGTTATAGAAAGCCTTGGGGGCGAAGCCTTTGTCCAGCAGTGGACGTCATTAGGCTGAAAACGAAGGATTTTTTTTTATGTGACAGGAGGCAAACGAGCAGACGGATCACCTGATGGTAAGTGATTACCGTCGCCCATAGACACCCGCAGTCCCAGGGGCGTTACAGGTGCGTTGCCGGCCTTTAAGGTGAAGATACGCTCTCTTCTTGAAAGCTTGCAGGTCGTATCCGTCCGGAAACACCGCAGACGACAGTCCATTCCACAGTTTGGTTGTACGGGGCAGGAAGTTTCTAGAGAAACGTACTAAATCCTACTTCCTACTAATCCTACTAATATTATAAATTTTATTTTTTATTTTATTTATTTAATAGGACAACCAACAAGACATAGACATAAATGCGAAAGTTTGTATGGATGTCTGGATGTCAACATGTTTTTAATCTTTCACGCAAAAACTACTGAACGGATTTCGACGAAACTTTACAGTATTATTGTTTATAACCCAGAATAACATATAAGGCTATAATTTATGACTATACTTAACAAAAAAAAAATTCAATAATTAAATAAGAGGTGAGAAATATTTACAAAAAAGCGCCATCTATCAACATTGTTTTTGACGTTCGTAATTCATGCGGACGACAAGGCGTGCAACGCCATCTATCAAACGCTGTTCAAACTAAACTAACGTTCGTAAATAATATTGAAATTTTATTCAATAAAGAACTTTTATGTATTTAAATCACAGTGTAATATTGGTTAAAACGGGGTAAAACGGGGTCCACGCGCACGAATTCGCGGGCGGCCGCTAGTAGTAAAATAAAAGTACTTACTTGTAGGGGATCGTACGATGCATAGCTCTTCAAACTTGGGTAGATATGGTTCCTTGCCGATCTCGCTGCTGCAGTAGGCAGCCATCTGCAGCAAAAATGTACTTTATTAACATCTAAATATGAGGCATATTCGTTCGGATTCAATAATTAGGTTCTGTAGCATTGGTTTAAAGATGGCTTGTACTTTGAAGCAAGACATAGCTTATCTTCCGTCGCAGAGAAAATGAGGTTCAAAAGAAAAAAATATTTATTTATTTATTGTTAAAGATTTACCAACAACATAACAACCGTGCATCGTTACATTATTAGAAAGCTAGAATCTAAAAGATATTGTGGCAATAAACTCGCAGGCAGTCTGGTATTTAATATGAAATGAATAATTTGGCATAGCATTAAGACCTATTGATTCTTTAATTAAATTTTTTTATAGCATATTTCGCTTTGCTCTAAAACTATATTGGCGATAAATGACATGATTACTAAGGACGTTTTTAAGCTTAAGTTAGGAAGTACAGGATGAGTTATTATAATAAAAAAAACGTGGGAAAGGAAAAACCGTTTGGCTTCGTAATATGTTCGATTCTCGCGTAACGAAAATTAAAATATAAAACTAGCACAAGCATTCATATGAAGTCAGAATCTTTAAAGGCGAGTACAGACTAGAACATTTCTATGTTAACGTTCTTGCGAATGGTACAATACAGGTAAAATGTGTGACATTTGGTTCGTGACAGGTTGCAACACTAGACATTTCATAGAGCGGCTCGTTATTATATTACAAGTGAATGCTCTAGGTCTAGTCTATACTTATCTTTAGAGTATTATTTATTTGGTTGTAAATAGTTAACTGTGCAATCTTATGAAAATAAGTAAGTATTCAGCCATCCTTTTCACACTAAGCAAAATTTTGGTACGAGTGACAGAGCCAGATCGATCGGAACTACGTGACCAGCGTTAGAGACTCGGAATATACGCGCCATTTACGACCCTCCTTTAAAACTATAAAACTTGTTTACTGAATGAACTACGAGTATGCTGTTTCAAACGTTTGTATCCTTCTCACACAAAGCGAGATGCTAACGAGTGACAGAGCCAGAAAGATCGAAACTACGTGACTGGGGTTAGAAAATATACAGGCTCGCACTACCCTCCCTTAAACTATAAAACTTGGTAAGCCATCTTTTGGGGCACGGCCCCGCCTTTTTTATTTCTTATGCACGCCCACAGAGGGTGGGGTCGCATAATGCAGGGTTAAGATAAGAACCCATGGGTTAACCACCTGTTGTGCGACGAATTAACGATCTTACGGGAATCTTAAGGGAATAAGCTGAGAGGCGTAAATGGTTGAGAATCGATGCCGGCTTCTGAATTGAGAATTTAGCTTGAAAATGCTAATATACAGGGTGGAATTTTGTAATGCCACCTGGAGGGAAAGTACTCTTAATATTGTAGATAGAATTTTTTTCTTAAAGAAAACATTCCTTTATTTTTTAAAAGAAATAGAACTGCATTCAAAGATTTCCAAAAATTTGCTTGCCACACCCGGGAATCGAACCAACTAAAATCTGTTAAAAATTACACCTTGTATTTTTATTACATCGATCGTTAGGATTAAGTAAGGATGAAATCTCTCTAACATACTTGATAAATCAAATGAAAGGAAAACCATGAAATCTTAAATTATTTTAATTAAAATGTTACAGAAAATTGTATGGTATAGTAGTGAATTTTCGAAAATTTTTCGAAAATATTTGAATGCAGTTCACTTTATTTTCAAAAATAAAGGAATGTTTTCTTTCAGTAAAAATTTCTATCTACAGCATTAAGAGTACTTTCCCTCCAGGTGGCATTTCTATGGTCTAGTGGTAAGACCACCTGCTTCAGACGCAGAGGTCCCGGGTTCGATTCCCAGTGGGGGCAGATTTTTCTGTTCGGTTTGGTTGGTGGTAGGGCTTGTTCTAAGTCCGCCTGGCTAGCTACCACCATCTTACCTAAGTCTGTCGCTATAACAACAATGTTAACAGCATTATTGTGTTCCGGCAGTTAGAGGTAAGATAGCCAGTTCCTCCGTGGTTGAGGATTCCGGGTGAAGCTCGCTTCCACCTTCGGCCTGATCGTCACTTACCATCAGGTGAGATACAGGCCAAGAGCTTCCTCGTTATGGATTAAAAAAAAACTTAAATTCATATGTATTATCAAATCGTCTACAAAGTACTTACGTATCGGATACATTTATAACAATTACGCATCATAAATCACCGGTTCATATTGCTCTTCAAAATGGCCGCCTCACCCTTCTGCAGTTACATGCAATCGATATTTCCCGCGCTCCCCCAATGACCTGCGCTTTAGTAGCCTTAACTTTGAGCTTGACCAACGAAGGCTATCTTATTGCTATACACTATTCCGGTGATAGCGACTATCCTATAGCTATACATTATCCGGGTGGTATTAATGTAATGAAGGATGATTTAAGTAATGAAGGATTTGGATCAAGCTCAGTTAGCTACCAGACAACCCTAAACAGACTGTCTTGACGCCTTAGAACGAGGAGGGCTGACCCTAAATGAAATAGGAAAAAAAATAAGATTTCATTACGAGTATTTGAATAAAAGTATATCTAATACGTCACCGAAAAATACAATTCACTACAACAAATGTATAGTCAAACTATGTTTTATATGGGGTATGTGGGGCATCCACCCACAAGGTGGACCGACGACATCATAAAAGTAGCAGGAAGGCGCTGGATGCAGGCCGCTACCAACCGGTGATTATGGAAATCATTGGGGGAGGCCTATGTTCAGCAGTGGACGTCCTATGGCTGAAACGATGTTGATAATGTTTCATATACGTTTGTTTACTGTCATAATAATCTAGCTATGTAATTTTTTGTTATTAGTATTACAGTGAGTTGATTCGGTTTAACCGTACATTGTCGCATAGACTAACATAATATGTATTGTAAAAGTTTATAAATTCGATAAAAAGTAACAAATACTGCTGCAATATTTTTCATCCCACAGATATTCACAACTTCAATAAAATATCCAGAAAACATCTTTCAAGAAGCGCGACAATATTATGTTCCACTTGTACACCAATTTTATAAGACCCGCAAATACAATTTTCGTTTCCAACAGGAAAAACATGAACACACACATTAACAAGCAATAAATACACACAGAGAAGCTATAAATAGAAAAGGCTAGGGATCGATTGTTAGGCTTAGTACACACGAGGTCAAAATATCGCGACGCGAGTCGCCCCACAGCGCGACAGGCAACGTCAATGTATAATGCCTCCAGACATTTGTCAAGATGTTTGGGAAAATGCCCAAAATCTAAGCCCAAGTTGCACTACCTCAACTTTAACTGTAACCGTAACCGGTGTTTTAGTATGGACCTTGACTGACTTTTGACATATTGTTGAATTATAATGTCAAAAATAATTCAAGCATTCTGTTGCCATACATTCCAGTAATCATCAACGAAACATTGTCCATTACAAAAATATTAGCAAACCGCGATGTAAAGTCAAGCCATGAATGCATAAGAGTAAAAACTTTTCAAAAATATTTGCACAATGATGTACACATCTTGACACATGTCTGAGCCTGGCAAAAAAAACTCACACAACAAGATATCTATAAATATAATACGTATTATGTATATTATAATAATATGCACATCGAATAAGTAACATTTATGCCCTATTATGATCAATCCCACCGCTGCAACTCCTGTGTAGCCAGGATCTACAGCTTGACCGCCAAAAACCCAACCAGTGAAGGCCAAGTCAGTCCCGGTGGAAAGTTAAACTGTCATTGGACCCGCAACGAAATAAATCAGAAGAAAATGTGACTTCACAGCTAAGCGTCCACTTTATTGATTCTTATGAATATCAGGCATAAATAGGGCGACAACAAAGATTCCAAAAATAACCTCCTATTCCATGGCAACAAGGAAATCTCCAAAGAAATTCTTACACGAGTAACTTTCCTTCCTTAATAGAATGTTGCTTCCATAGCAACAGATATTATTTGAAATATGTAACTTAATTCCTTCAAATATATTAGACCCCTTCTTCATAAACATTTAAACAGTTCCTAAAAATTATTCTAACTAAAATAGGTGATCATAACGAAATAATTCACATAAAAGTTACAATAAGTTTTAGCATTCAATAACTGTTACTAACAATGCTATTAAAAAAAAAACTCATTAAAACTCATTTATTTCTGTGAATAGGCTTAAAAAAAGCACTTTTACACGTCCAGTCTAAACCCTACCACTGCTTCAGGACAATAAATGGGCCAGTGCTGAGAAGAAGCAGCGCAAGAAACTCAGTCACTATTGTCAGCCTCTTTTTCAAAGGTTTACATGCTTTAAAATGTACAAAGTTATAAATATTTATGCGAGCTAGGCAGTAACGTATCCCAAACATTTTTATCTTTTAAATAATCATCGACTTTATAGTAGCCCTTTTTCATTAAGGTACTTTTAATATGTGCTTTGAATTTATGAATGGGTAGTTCTACAACAGTTTGTGGTAATTTATTAAATAATTTAATACATTTTCCCATAAATGAATTACCAATCTTATGCAATCTGAAATTTGGAACGGCAAGTTTATTTTTGTTTCTTGTATTAAAGTTATGCAAATCGCTCTTTTTCGTGAATTGCTCTATATTTTTGCGGACATATAAAAGGTTTTCATAAATGAACTGTGAAGCTACTGTCAGTATGTTTATTTCCTTAAAAAAATCTTTCAAGGAAAATCGGGGTCCAAGGTTATAAATGGCCCGCACTGCTCTCTTCTGCAGAACAAACACAGTTTCAATGTCCGCGGCTGAGCCCCACAACAATATGCCGTATGACATTATACTATGAAAATAGCTAAAATATACTAGCCTTGCCGTTTCAATGTCAGTTAATTGCCTTATCTTTCTCACTGCAAAAGCAGCCGAACTGAGCCTTTTTGACAAAGTTTCAATATGAGGACCCCATTGAAGTTTAGCATCTAAAGTGATTCCCAGGAATGTTGTGGAATTTATGCTATTTAATGGTTCATTCTTCACCATTAATTGCGTGGAAACCTGCCTCACATTAGGTAAGGTAAATTTAATGCACTTAGTTTTGTTTGCATTTAACAATAAGTTGTTAACAGTGAACCAATGTAGAACCTGTGAGAGTGTGTTATTAATATCGTCAAAATTTACTAATATAAGTTTATCAATACCATCACAAATATTTTTCTTAAATTTGTCAATTCGGTTAGTTGTTATTGGCCTACAAACAACATCCACTGTACTAGGGACATGATGGTGTTCAAATGTGGCCAATTGTCCACTATGATCTGAACTAAGGCAATTAATTATTGATTTACTTTGAATATCACAGTTACAAAAAATGTTATCTAAGCAAGTAGCTGATGTTGGAGTGATTCTAGTAGGCTCATTGAAAAGATGTGATAAATTAAAAGATTTAAAAAGGTTTAAGAATCTTATTTTATATTGAGTATTATCTAATAAATCTATATTAAAATCTCCACATACAACTACTCTCTTATTTGATTTAAATACCTTTTTTAAGACCTCCTCCATAGTGGATTCGAATAATTGGTAATTTGCAGATGGGGATTTGTACACACTTACAATTATATACTGCTCTAGCTCTGCACACGCAAGTTCTATAGTTCGCTCGACTGAGAGTGAAACAATGTCTTTTCTTTCCTTGTATTTAAATTGATTATTTAATAATATGAGTGACCCCCCTCTAATAGCAGACTCCCTGGTGAACGAACTACAAACTTTATAATTTCCTATATGAAACATCAATTCATAATATTTAAGCCAATGTTCGGTTAAACATAATACATGAACATCGTATTTTTTTAAAAACAATTCTAATATTTATTTTTAAATGACAATCCGCGCTATTTGTATTTTTTTTAAAAGCAAGACGACACACAGATTACATAAATATAGGAAATCGCACAGATAAACAAAATTCGCATAGATAGATAAATAAGCACATTTGCAGGCACACAATAAAAAAATAAAAACACACAACATCAAAAAAGTTTCAATGCAATGCTCACCGAGTCTAAACTTGAAAATGTGTATCCTAATCTTTAGCGCTTCCATTTTTGAAATAACGAATCGCGAAAGCAGATTAAAAAAGAAAACTTGACAGCAGAGGTTTTAAACAAAAACCAAATCCACAGACGTCCGATCTTCACGGCTCCGCCAATCCAAAAGACTTAATAAAGGTAAATGTACACCTTTTATAAGTCCCCCGTATCGATTTTCCGGGATTCTGTCTGGAGGGTCCACTCTGGGAGACGGAAATTGAATATCCCTTTCAATTGCTTTCCATCTCCCTCACTCGTTTGAGTGTGAATGCGACAGTGGTATAGGGAATGGGGTAAGCCGATACACAGGGTAGGAGCCTAATAGAGCTAGATTTATTTATAGGATGATGTGTTGCTAACGGTGATGTAGATTTATGTATTTGTATGCTTGAAGGGTAACTTTGGCGGGAACTTTGAATGATGGCGTTGTGACGCTACATTTGGGAAGAATTTTAGAAATAACGCGTAGATAAAACGATGATGTGGTGGTACATAGATTTTGGTGGAGGTACCGGGTTTGATTCCCGGTTAGATCAGGGTATATTTTTTTTATAAATGAGAAGACATAAATGTTATAGTCTTTTTCACGTAAGATGATCCGTATGACACTTCAAGGTTATCCATATTACGCATACTACATATGCAGAATATTTTTGAAAAAATATTTGTATTTTATTAGCAATATAATAAAAAAAAAATTACTACTTGTCTTGAAATATATAGTAAAATCTGAGTCTATTGATTATATTTTAATTAAATACGATGTAAAAATATTTTTTATTTAATATACGCAATGTGTGAAACGGAATAGATTTAGTGCTGGGGTATTTCATGTATAATAAAATCGATTATTTCCGCGGTTCGTTAATCGATTGCAGTGAATACTTAGTTATTAAAAACATCACAAAAATCAACTATATTTTTCGATTATTGACTTTAATAAACGCATTGAAAATAAATTAAAGTTTTTAATTTAAAGAAACAGAACCAGTACTTTTTAGGAACCGTTTTTTTGAACACGAACCATGAAATTTGAATATTATCAATAAAAAATTGTTACAATAATATTTGTAATTAAAAAAAACATGATTTTTGTTAAATAACACCTATACAAAATATTTCTCTAAAAGTAGGTTTTACTAACTCTTCGAAAAAAATCGATAGATAAATAAATCGCTATGGTTTAGTTATGTGACATCTCTAAATCTTTCAAACGCGAAACGTCATACGGATCATCTTAGGTGAAAAAGACTATAGTGTGGTTGTGGATGATTAAGCATTTATGGTCTAGAATTTTGAATTTGTTGTAAATATTCATACTAACTGAAAACTAACTCAGTTTAGAGGGCTAAAATGGAGTTGGCTTACGGCCGAATACTGAAACGACATTTAAATATTTGACGGCTTCTCAAATAGTTAAGCAGCTCCTAAACTTACATTTCGCATACTCAAAACAATATCTGAGCAGTTCTCAATTNGAGGAACCGGTCTCAACCACCACAACCAGCGTTATTATTTCTGCGCTCCCCGCCCCTCTTCGTCTCGCTCCCCCGCTCGCGCTGCACCCCGCATCGCGCCGTGTCGGCGTACGGTATTCAGGGTCCGCACAGGGTTGCTACCCCATACCGTCCGGCACAATATGCATAAACCGATCCTTGTTTTGTGTTCTAATTGAATTACTCACGCTTTTGTAATAAAGTTTATCAAGTAAATACAATTGTATAGTTTACCATTGGATCCGGCTCAAATGCATATACCGATCCTCATTTTTGCTTTAAATGTTAATATGACGCTTTGCCATAAGATTAATTAGTCAATGCAATTAGTATTGTTTGTCATTAAGAATTGTTCATATGTACATGCCGATCCTAACTTTACTGTGATATTTTGTTTGTATCGACTATTCCGTAATTAAGAGGTTGTCTGCTTTGTTCGTGTAATTTAGTCATAGGTTGATTGGCAATAAACACGAGATAAAGCCCTATAAAATCGGTTTTGGTCATTTCTCTCTGTAGGTTAGGTTCCCCTCCCACAAATAGGGCGACCCATCGCGGCGCCCTCCTATACAACTGGGCGTCCCAACGTGGCGCCCTCCTATAAATAGGGCGACCCAACGTGGCGCCCACCTACAAGCTAAGAATAACTTAAGACCAAATTATCTAAAGAATACCTAACTTGGTTTTGGGTATTCTTAATTTGCTTAAGTAGCGCTCGATGAAGAATATAAAGTCTTAAAGAAAAAAATCTCTATTCTAAGTTTATTTGGTTTTAGCTTAAGTGTAAATTTAGATAGAGTTAAGACAAGTAAGATTTTGCCCTTAATACCAATTGTATGGAGGTGCTTTTTGTATGGAGTTTGACAGAATTTTGACGTTTGTTAAAGTTAAAGTAAGATGGTGCAACTCAGCCTTAGAATTTTAATATTAGAATTTGGTTACAAACAAATAGATATGTATTTTTTTTAATATTGTGTTTTTATACGAGGTCTGTCTGCTTTTTGCTTTGGCGATTTGTCGACATATTCTCTCCTTTGTTTTTTTGTGAAGTTTCGTGATCAATAACCGATTGATTTGTGTTGACCCGTGCTAGTAATTGGATTGTTTGATTGCCTTTTTATTGACCTCCGCTCGATTACTGAACCATGCCTCTCAAAATAATTCTTATATTTACTTACAAACTTATCTATACATTGATAACTGTTTAAGTATTATTTAGTTTGAAGTTTAATTGTTATTGATTTAAGACCTTGTGTAAAGACACTTAATGTGCAATAAAAAATTGAATTTGAAATAAAACTAACTTAATATTATAATATTTACGATAACCAATTACCTGGATGTGAGATGTTCCGTTTTAAAGAAAACCGTTTTAAAGTGTTTCTTTAAAACGGAAAACAAAATATGCATTAAAAATAAATAGAAACCTATTATAAGTTTTTATTTACATTCAAGGATTTAAGAAAGTTATAGCCAGATCTTACAATAATTGTTTTAAGCTACAAATATTCCTTAACTCTTTACTAATTAATTCAATAACATATTAAAATAATACGAATGCACTAAATGAGTACCTACCTATGAATAAAATAAGCGTTTTGAACGATCTATTTAAATACTCATGTAAATGATTTTCTCATGTAAGTGACTATTTGTCTTTTTTGAGAATAAATTTCTTTAACCATTATATTGGTTAAATAAGTTCCGAATAAATTAAATACCTATTAAATAAGTAAAATTCGAAAGCAACTGTATGATTTTGTATTTCTCGCCCTAACTAGCTAAACTAATATCATGAGATTTACACTCATAATATCAACAATAATTGCATAGTTACCTCGGAATGTGCGATAGCAATTTTGTGACCCGAGCGGGCAATCGCTAGTTCAAATTTTACACGAAGCCTCATATAATATTTTGTAGCGATTCTTTATTGGGTTTCAAATTGACTAAAATGCGACGTTGCCAAACGAGCGCTACGGATGCGGGTAATATGCAATACTCAATCCTAATTGCTTTACATAGAGCTTGGTTTGCAAGGGCAAACATCTACAGTGGTGCGCCGACGCTGCTTAGACCCGAAACTTGAATGAACGGGGGCGGAGCATAATCGAGCGTGTGTGTGCAAACAATTTAGGCCCTTAAGGTGTCAAGGCGTTCGAGTCCCCGATAGTACTTCAGCGAGCTAGATCTAATCGCATATTAGCTCTAGTTCCTGTTACAAATGCGCAATCTGAAGAAAGCGATATATCTAACGATGAAGAGGAGATTACGATTCCCTTGCATGATAATGTGGACGAAGTCGAATATTCCAGCTCTCCCGCACCCTCTATTGATTCGTCTTTAGAACGTATGAACCTGCTTGACAGTGATATTACTGAATGTGAATCTGATAATAATTCTGATTGTGGCATGCCTTTGACCCCAGTAATGAGAGCGGAGTTCCCTTCTGAATTAGAAACTGACTACAATGCTTTGCCGTCAATATCTTCAATTCCTTGTCTACCTTCACCTGCAACACCACTTGGCCTGCAACCTACTCCAACAACATCTAGAGATTGTAGAAATCCATCAGCACTCCCCCTTGGACAACAAACCACGCCAAAAACAACTCGAGGTCAGAAAAATAGAGCAACTAGATCAGCAAATTCTAACACGACGAACATTCGACCACGTTTAGTTCCCAAGCGGAAAAAAGGACCAAAATTGAATTTCAATTGGAAAAAGACCCATTTTAGACGACACAGTGCTTCTCTGGAGCTTACACCAGATTCCGATCCACCGACTGAAATTATGACCCCACGTGAATATTTCTCAATATTTTTTTCTGACGACATAATTTCTGACATTGTACAACAGACAAATATTTATTCGGTTGAGAAATTGGGGCGATGCATAAATATTACAAAGCAGGATATTATGAATTTCATTGCCATCCATATTATCATGGGAGTAGTAAAAATGCCGTGTTACTTGGACTACTGGAGTTCCCAGTTAAGATTTTTTCAAGTCGCTGATATAACGCACCCTTCCTGGAATAAGTACGCAAGTGAAAAATGCCAACTTTTCAGGAGCGTAAAAAAACTTTCCTAAAAATTTATTACCATTATTAAAAATATGTGTTATACATCAAAATATAGCTAAAAATGTCTGTGAGGGGCCTATGTATTTATATTTAAAATACACTTAATAGGTTTTGAGAAAAACTTAAAAAAGAGCGTTGCGTACTTATTCCGCAAAACATATTTAACACCTTGTTGTTGTAATTATGAATATTGCATTGTTGACATGTAAAGGAATACATGCTGTTTGGTATTATTGCAGATAACCACTTATTGGCGTTCAGATTTAGTCGTGCATTCAACGTGTAAGTGTAGTTTACGTAGTTTTTCCTCGAACTATTCGTATCGAAATAAATTCGTAAAAAGGATAACGTACTTTTACCTTGTGAAAAATTACATAACTTATGGTTGTATTTAAAATTATAGCTTTATTCAAAATCAAAAAGTTACAATATTTTTGCATAACTATATTATAATTTTCGAAAATTGCATTTTTAGGGAGAGACGAGCTATCAAAAGGACTAATGCCCGTTTTCACCATCAATCCCTAATTTGTAAGTGACTTCTATGGTGATACATAACAGGAATTTTGTTTTTATAGGGGTCACTTAAAAATTTGGGATTAATGGTGAAAACGGGCATAAAACTCATTTATTTTTGCAAGTAGGCTTTTATAAAGCACTTTTATAGTTTTACACTCCCCAGTATTAACCCAACCACTGCTTCAGGACATTTTTTTTTCGCAAAATATTAGCAACTAGACTTGCACAAAGATATCTACGTAGAAAATAACGTATCAATTGTTATATATTATAATGCGAATAAAAGCTTCGTGGAAGAATTAGGCATCTAGACTTGCACAACATAATGTGCACATAATGTGCGAAAAACTACGCAACTGAACTTGCACTACGATACCCACCAAATAATATCCTAAAATAAGTATGCAACAATAGATACGCGTAAATGTTTTTTAAAGTCTTCGTGGAAGATGTATGTAAATATTAATATGCTATTATTCATACGGAACTTTATTAAACAATTAAATGCAAATATATTTCCTTCGTTTTTGCTATGGAAATTTAGATATTTTAATGTTGCAATATTTTACATATTTGTACATAATTTCTTCATTTTTAAGAGAAAAATTATGAAAAAAATTGACAATATGTATTACTTCCTTCTCGATTTTTTGGTGATATAAAAAAAATATCGCACAAGTGGACTTGCATACTTCTTCCAGGGGGGGTGCGATAATGCCTTTGAAGAAATACCAGAAAATCAGGAGATTCATTCACTTTGCAGACAATAACGAAGATACCACAGACAGATTTCATAAAATCCGGCCAGTAGTTGAAAAGGTCCGGCAAAATTGTTTGCATGCTGTAGAAGAAGAAAAGCAGTTCAGTATTGATGAAATGACACTTCCTTACAAGGGCAAGAAAGCAGGAAACCGACGTCAATACAATGCTAGAAAACCTAAAAAGTGGGGTTTTAAGGCGTTTGTTAGATCTGGAGTATCTGGATATATTTACGATTTCATTTTGTATGGTGGAGAGGATACATTTCGTAATATACAATTTACCCAAGAGGAAGAGACTTTGGGATTTGGAGCTAAAGTAGTAGTAGCTCTTTGTAAGTCGATTCAAAATAAACCTTGCTTTGTCTACTTTGACAATTATTACACTTCCCTGGAGTTGATAGAGTATTTGCGGAATACGCTTGGCATTTTCAGTCTCGGCACAATCAAAGCAAATAGATTGCGAGGGTTTCAGAGTTTGCTTGAGACCGACAAAAGTCTGAAAAAGAAAGGCCGCGGCTCATTTTCACAAATAGTGTGCAACAAAAACAAATTGGCTGTGGTCAAATGGTTTGACAACAAGCCTGTGACATTAGCAAGCTCATTTGCAGATGCTTACCCCATGAGCAAGATAAAAAGGTTCTCGAAAGAACATAAAACGAAAATCGACATAGATTGCCCTCAGGTTGTCAAAAGTTATAACGCTCATATGGGGGGTGTCGATTTATCAGATATGCTCATTGCCTTGTATAGGACCACACTGAAAACGAAGCGATGCACGGTGGATCGAAATGGCTATAAAGTGGACATAGGGATTTTTTCCGGAAAATCGAATTTTAAAAATTGCCAATCGATAGTCCTTTGCTCATTCATCACGACATGTCATATCACATTTTTCTCTAAACCTGATACTTTAGCTTAAAAAAAATAATTTGTGTTTTTTTTGTATGAAACGAGACATAAAGTACTAATTTTCTCCGAAGACCTGCTAGATCGTGACTTGAAATAACCTAGGTCGGTATAACTGCATTATTTACTAACATTCTAAGCTATTTCCAGCTGCTCCAAACCGCAACTTAGCCAGTTAAACGATTCCGAAAAAAAATTAAAATTGACTCCTCTTGTGATCGTATTTTAGTTATTTTTTTTAGAAAAAGCGTCGATTACGGTACTAGAAAGTGATTTTATCGTTAGGTCACATTGTTATCTATTCTCAGAATTTGTTAAACCCATTCGTTCTTATCAGTAGATGCCTTTTATGCAACAATCAAGTTATGAATACCTCGTAATTAGGGTGTTTTGCAAATAAACAGATAATGGTCAGGGGTGGGGGTAAAAAACAGATAAGGATTGTTTATTTATTTTAAATTTAGTTTGTGCTGTGTAACGTCACCAGTAACATTCTACTTGATATGCGGTTTTTAACATGTGCTTACAATGGAAGCTATTGTGAATAATATAGATTTATTCGTAGTCCTAAGAAATACGTTAAAATCTTTGATAGACAGTGAGGGACTTTATAATCACCTTTTGCAGAAAATAGTAGGTTTGACAGAAGAAAGCAGTGTTAAGTTAAAAAAGTTTTGCCGGAATTTTTGTACTAATCTTAATGGACGATGGACAAAATGTCATCGCTCTCTTCCCCAATTTTTAAGAAGAAACAGTGATTGGCTTGAGTCTCCAATTAACTGGCAACAAGTTTTTGATGAAGATAAAATTGAGGAAAATGTTGATTTAATTACTGAACCTAGTGAAAATATAGATGAAAGTAAAGAAAATGTGCCACCTTCTACACCACATGCTTCAACTACTTCCTATATCTCAAGGAAACCGTTCGATGAACTAACCCCGAAACAGAAAAAAAGACGTGTGGCGCGTATAAGTGAGTCTTATTCTCCTGAAGAAATAAACGCAGCTGCTATACATACATTGAACAGATCTGGTAATACAGAGATTAATTCAATAATTAAGCATTTGACAGATCATCCAGAAGATATAAAAAAAGTGAAAAGGTGTTTGGATAAAACCAATGACAAAAGTGAATCATATTCTCCCATAACAGCTTTGGCTATAATAGTTTCACTTAAATTATCAAAGTGGCAATATATAAATTTACGTGAATCTGCTAATAAACAAGGATCAGATTTATACCCATCTTACTATAAAGTAAATCAAGCTAAAATAGAATGCTACCCAGCTAAAACAGACATAATTGTAAATGATGAAGGGGCTTCTATCAAGCTGCAAGCCTTACTCAACCTAACTGTGACTAGACTTTTACAAGCTGTTAAAATTTGTCTCAATAATAAAGAAGAATTTCAACTGATTAGCAAGTGGGGGTTTGACGGAGCTGCAAGCCAGAGTAACTACAAACAGAAAAATGCTGATAATAGTGATGATTCCAGTGTTTTTATGGCTAGTCTAGTTCCAATCAAGCTTTTGCGTAGTGGTGTTGCAGCATGGGATAACGATAGACCATCATCTACATTTTATTGCCGTCCAATTATGTTTCAATTTATTAAAGAAAATCAATTGACTGTGGCAAGTGTAAAAAAATCACTAGATGACGAGATAGATGCCCTTCAGCCTACCACTATCAAAGAAGTTAATGTGAAACATCAATTATTAATGACCATGATTGATGGCAAGATTACTTCTTTCTTGTCGGAAACATCCACATCAGCGTGTGACATCTGCAAGGCTAAACCCTTAGACATGAATGATTTGGATTCTGTTGAACAAAGACCGAAAAATACAAATATTTACCAGTTTGGGTTGTCATCATTACATGCATGGATCAGGTGCATGGAATGCTTGCTTCATATTGGTAAATATGCTTTTTAAATTTTATTTGTTAAACTTTTATGTACCTACAAGCTTTTGCCCGCGGCTTCACCCGCGTGAAATTTAGTTTGTCATAGATTGTAAATTATAGCCTCTATGTTATTCTGGGTTATAAACAATAATACTGTAAAGATTAATCAAAATCCGTTCAGTAGGTTTTGTTTGAAAGAGTAACAAACATCCAGACATCATTTCGCATTTATAATATTAAGTAGAAAGTAGGATTATGGGTGGTTATTTCCATAAAATTAATATTACAAATGAAATATTGATTTAAATTTTCTTTTTTTTATAGCATACCGTATAGAGATAAAGAAATGGAGTTGTAGGGGTGAAGATAAGCAAAAATTAAATGAAAAAAAGAAACAAATACAAGAAGATTTTAAAAGTGAATGTGGCCTTCTTATCGACGTTGTTAAGCAAGGAGCAGGGACTACGAACGATGGCAATACTGCCAGAAGATTTTTTTCTGATGCAGATACTTCAGCAAGAATAACATGTCTAAATAAAGATTTGATAGAAAGGTTCCACGTAGTTCTACAAGCGATAGCCTCTGGAGAGCGCATAAACATTCCAAAATTTTCTATATTTTGTCGGGAAACAGCCAATTTATACGTTAAATTGTATCCATGGTATTATATGCCATCTAGTATTCATAAGTTGTTGATTCACGGAGGAGATATAATTGAACATTTCGGCATGATTCCTATTGGTACACTGTCAGAAGAGGCATCAGAAGCGAGGAATAAAGATTTTAGGAATATCAGACGGGATCATTCTCGAAAAATAAGTCGATCAGCATCAAATGAAGATATTATGCACAATCTTCTTTTGTCGTCAGATCCAGTGCTCTCAAATATACGGCCAAGAATGTCAAAAAAACCTCGGTTGCCTCTTTCTTCTGCAGCTTTTGATCTCTTGATGCCTCTTCCTTCAGAACCAAATCAAATAGGATTCATTGATATGGAGTTATTACAGGACTAGCGGCCGCCCGCGACTTCGTACGCGTGGATCCCGTTTTACCCCCTTCATCTATCTTACGCGGTTTAGATTTTTTCATACAATTTTTTTTCCCGGTAACTCCCGTTCCCGTGGGAATTTTGCAATATCCTGTTGTAACTAAGATTAAAGTTTACTAAGGTACCTGCATGCCAAATTTCAAGCGTCTATATTACGCGGTTTAGATTTTTTCATACAAATGTTTTTTCCCGCTAACTCTCGTTCCCGTGGGAATTTTGCAATATCCTGTTGTAACTAAGCTTTAAGTTTACTAAAATACCTGCATGCCAAATTTCAAGCGTCTATCTCGCTTTCATTTCATGTACGGAAAAAACATTTGTATGAAAAAATCTAAACCGCGTAGGTTTAGATTTTTTCATACAAATGTTTTTTCCCGCTAACTCCCGTTTCCATGGGAATTTTGAAATATCCTGTTGTAACTAAGCTTTTAGTTTACTAAGGTACCTGCATGCCAAATTTCAAGCGTCTAATTTTAGCGGTTTAGATTTTTCATACAAAAAGATTTTCCCACTAATTCCCGCTCCCGTGGGAATTCTTAAGTATCCTATAACCTGCCCAGGAGTATGAAGAATAATTGTACCAAGTTTCGTTAAAATCCATCGAGTAGTTTTTGTTTCTATAAGGAACATACAGACAGACAGACAGACAGACAGACAGACAGACAGACAGACAGACAGACAGACAGACAAAAATTTTACTGATTGCATTTTTGGCATCAGTATCGATCACTAATCACCCCCTGATAGTTATTTTGAAAATATATTTCATGTACAGAATTGACCTCTCTACAGATTTATTATAAGTATAGAAGATAAGTTAAGTGATAGTGAATAAGTTTATGTTATTTTAATTATTCTGTATCTGCATATTTTTAACATTTTCTGTGTTGTCTGTGTTTTGTGATTAATAATGAATGTGATAGTAGATTAATTATTTTAAGAACTCAAATATCTCTGCAATATTTTTTAATCTTTAATACCATTGATGTTTGTGTCTAGTTTAGTACCCTAGAATATAAGCATTTTTAAAGTATTCTGATAAGTTTAGATACTTTTTATCAACAGCAAGATATTTAAAATTTTCTTTATGATAACTTATTATAGCACTGTTTAAAATATACATACAAAATTTTAGGTAAAGTGTGAATATATTTTTAAAAATCTTTATTGTTCATGTTTACAAATATTTATAAAAAATAACTTACTTTTGTGTAATAAATGTTCACGCAACCAATATTCCTTGTTTTCTTATCTTTACCCTAAACCATTGTCTGTTTATTCGCAAAAACCCTAATTACGAGGTATTCATAACTTGATTGTTGCATAAAAGGCATCTACTGATAAGAAAGAATGGGTTTAACAAATTCTGAGAATAGACAACAATGTAACCTAACGATAAAATCACTTTCTAGTACCGTGATCGACGCTTTATCTAAAAAAAATAACTAAAATACGATCACAAGAGGAGTCAATTTTAATTTTTTTTCGGAATCGTTTAACAGGCCAAGTTGCGGTTTGGAGCAGCTGGAAATAGCTTAGAATACTAGTAAATAATTCAGTTATACCGACCTAGGTTGTTTCAAGTCACGATCTAGCAGGTCTTCGGAGAAAATTAGTACTTTATGTCTCGTTTCATACAAAAAAAACACAAATTATTTTTTTTAAGCTAAAGTATCAGGTTTAGAGAAAAATGTGATATGACATGTCGTGATGAGTAAGCAAAGGACTATCGATTAGCAATTTTTAAAATCCGATTTTCCGGAAAAAATCCCTATGTCCACTTTATAGCCATTTCGATCCACCGTGCGATGGTACATGGGCATATTTGCTCAGATTTTGGATATATCTGTCAATAACGCTTGGTTATTGTATCGTAGACATTGTGTTCAGAATGAGCTGAAGAAGACTATGAGTTTAAAGGAGTTTAGAACCCACATTTTTCTTGCTTTAAAGTCCAAAACGGTAGCTGAGCATGTTGATATTTCAACTCCAGAAGATAATGAAAAAATAAAAAAGCCAACTGTGGCTCGGCCCCTCGATGAGTTGAAGTATGATGGCATGAGCCACCTTCCAAATGTTGTGGAAAAAGGCCGTTGTCGACATTGTAAGAATGGTTATACTACATTTTCATGCATACAATGCGTAACTGTTTCTATGATTTTCATGTTAAAAAATAAACTTTGAAAATATACCTCTATGTTTTATTTTTTACCCCCTATTTGGCAATGTTGTAAATAAGCAACAGTCGTTTTTCGCGAAAATACCGACAAAAGATTTTTTTTATTATTTTTCTCAACTTTATTTAGCAGTAATTAATAGGTCTAAATAGATTTTATTGTAAAATTCAAACATTTTATGTCTTGCCAAATGAAGGGATAAAGGCAATGGTATCTTATCAGAGCAATCAAAATAATGATTCAAATGCATGTTCACTAAAACCATGTTCTAATTGCAGTGATAATAATTTTTTAAACAATTGTATTAGGTTTCTTGCATTGACTAGCGAAGCACGGTATAAGTTACTGCCTAGTTATAGGATATATTTTAATTGTTTCCGTAGTGGACATTATGCTAATTCATGTAGGTAAGCGTCCTGGTTGTAAAATATGCAAACGCAAACACCATACGCTCATTCACATTAATGAGATAGGAGCATCAAAGCAAATGTCTACACCTATACCTATAACTAGCGCCCAAACAGCTGATTGCGATAACGGCACTCGTACAAAAAACTCGATGCCTACAGGTGCGCATGGTTCGAGCGTTGCACTCTCGGGAAGCGTCTCCGCCGCATGCGACGCGTCAGATCAGTGTGAGGTTTTGTTGTCGACTGCATTAGTAAAACTGCGAGACTGTTATGATCGCGAAGTCGTCGCTCGCGCCATTTTAGACAGCGGCAGTACGTCGTGCCTGTTGACCGAGCGGCTATTTAAACAATTAAACTTGCCAGCTGATCGCACTGATAGAATCGTCGTAGGTATAAATAATAAAACATCGAACATAAATAAAATATGTCGTTTGCCTATTACGTCTTTGTGTGAAACTTATTCAATTAACTTATATTGTTTCATTCTTCCGTCGATCACAGATAGTGTTCCCGGGTGTAAAATTAATGTAAGGAATTTAAACATTCCGTCTGATATTTGTTTAGCGGACCCTCAGTTTAATTCGCCCGCCGCCGTTGATATGATCATCGGCGCTGATGTTTTTTGGGACATTTTAGGCTCGCAAAACATTAAGTTAGGTGATGGAAAACCAATACTTTATGAAACTAGACTAGGATGGATACTTTNTGCCTATTACGTCTTTGTGTGAAACTTATTCAATTAATTTAAATTGTTTCGTTCTTCCGTCGATAACAGATAGTGTTCCCGGTTGTAAGGTTAATGTTAGGGATTTAAATATTCCCTCTGATATTTGTTTAGCGGACCCTCAGTTTTATTCGCCCGCCGCCGTTGATATGATCATCGGCGCTGATGTTTTTTGGGACATTTTAGGCTCGCAAAACATTAAGTTAGGTGATGGAAAACCAGTACTTTATGAAACTAGACTAGGATGGATAGTCGCCGGCCCTGTCAGTCGCGGTTGTGTATCTGATTTTCCACACATTAAATGCAACTTTACTCAGGTTGATCCATTGACTTCACATTGCACTGAAGACACAGAATAAGTAATAGTACAGGTACAGAAGGATTACTCCGCAAAACGATTTAAAAAAATGCGAGTCTTGCTACCACGCGATACAGTGGAATTCAGCTCGCACAGCACTACGTACCTACAATTTTATTCACCTACAAGTTTTGTCTCTTTCTATCGCGTGCCTCTGAACTCTTCTTACGCTGTTAGGGTTGCTGTCTAGTGAAAAAATAATTAATCTACTTATTTGTAATGAGGTACGTATGTAGGTAAGTAAAAATAACAAACAACAATATACCTAATTAGGATTAAAAAAACTTGTTTTATTACAATGTTAGTTTATTAATTAATTAGTTTGGGGCTAGCGGCGCAGTGTAAAATGTCCAAGGATATTTATTTATTTATTGATTTTATTTAATGTCTTCATTCATACCTATTTTAACATAAGACAGATAAATTAAACATACTATTACAGAAAAAGTAACAGCTGAGTTAGCCTCTGCTTGCATGCCTCTCAGAAAATGGAAGTCCAATGAGCCTCAATTATTGCCTAAGACTGATAAGTCATCTCCCGATGTAAACATTTGTGACTCTGGCGCCGGTAAAACACTGGGCCTCGGGTGGCACTCAGTTTTAGACGAATTTTACTTTCCAATCAGTTCAATAGCGTGATATACTTTCTGTAATTGCCAAAATATTTGATCCATTAGGCCTTCTTTCACCTTGTGTCATTCCTCATGAAAATTCTATTACAGAGACTATGGCTACAAAAACTGTCCTGGGATGATGAGCTACCTGTGGACATACACCAAACTTGGACGGAGCTGGTCCAAGGCCTCCCGGGTCTAAACAGCTTACGCATACCGCGACGTGTTATCTGTGATTCAGCTTCGCGGCTGGAATTACACATTTTCACAGATGCGTGCGTACGGCTCCTGTGTGTATGTTCGTAGCATTAATCGTGAAGGTGAGGTCTCAGTCCATTTATTACTTGCCAAGAGTAGAGTCGCTCCAATCAAGCCGACAACAATACCACGCCTCGAGCTATGCGGCGCCGTAGTGGGTGCTCATTTGTACGAGAATGCTGCACTACGATTGCAAGTCAACCAAGTCATTTTTTGGACAGACTCAATGGTCGTCATTGGTTGGCTCAAAATGTTGCCTTCGAAGTTGCAACCATTCGTACGCAATCGCATAGCCGAAGTTTTAGACAAAACCGGTGACTGTACTTGGCGACATGTTCCGTCTGAAGAGAATCCCGCAGATTTAATATCTCGTGGAGTTAGCATAGAATCTCTTCAGTCGCTTAATTCATGGTGGCACGGACCAGATTATTTAAAACGCGATCCATCGCACTGGCCTGCAACCCCAACAGTGCCTAGTACAGCCGGTGATTTGCCTGAAACTCGAAAGGAGGTAACTTTAATTGTAAACTGTGAAACTCAAAGTGAATTTATTGATTTTAGTCGTTTTTCGAAACTTTCTAGACTTCAACGCACTGTGACTTATGTGCTTTTGTAACGATGCGAACAACAAGCTTCTTAAATGCTTGTGAATTAGATGAAGCACTAATTGTAATTTTAAAACAATCGCAAATGCAATCATTCCCAGAATATGATTTATTAATGAAAAAAAAGGATTTACCAAGTAAAAGCCCACTAATTAAATTCAATGTTTACTTAGATGATAATAATTTAATTCGCGTTGGTGGTCGTTTAGATATTTCAGAATTTTCATTTGAAAAGAAACATCCTATCATTATACTTCGTCGCTGCATCCTCGAGATTTTCATATTTACCAAGTAGTCCACTTCTCATTGTACTAGGCATCGAACATTTTAGAGCATACAATACAAAAAAGCACTTGTTGCGACTCGATATCCGGCGGTAGTGGGGCACGCTTACGTCACACCCCTCCAACCGTCGAGTCGTCATTCGCTTCGATAGTGCGGGCATCGTAACATCGAAATTTCTCGTTCGTGCCGCAAAAATAAAATTAAATTAAATTGGAATAAGTGTGTGCTTCGTGTGTGTTTAAATGTGAAAAGACCATAAAAGTAAACATTTCGATAAAATACACAGTTATTACGTCGTCTAGAGCGACGCGACATTTGGAGGATAATAATGGCTACCTGTTGGGGAATCAGGAGACCGGATCAAGGCCGCAAGTAAGTGCTCCGCCAACGAAAGTGCCTGCCAAGCTGCAGTCTGCGAGGAACTACGCAGACTGCTCTATCAGCAAGCTAACACGCTTTCAACGCATTGAGCAATTACGCCAGCACTTTTGGACGAGATGGAGCAAAGAGTACATTGCAGAACTTCAGCAAAGAGCCAAATGGCATTCATGCAAGTACTCCCTAGAAGTCGACACGCTTGTTCTGCTGAAAGAAGATGGACTTCCACCTCTAAAATGGAAACTTGGGCGTATTGTCAAAGTCTTTCCTGGAGCCAGTGATGGTATATGTCGCGTCGCTGACATACGGACTGCGAACGGCGTCGTACGGCGTAGCTTCAGCAAGATTGTTCCGTTGCTTCCAGAAGAAGACGTTTCGGTTGAAGGACGAGCCTTCAACGCGCGGGGGCATGTTCGCGATCGCGAGTTATATAAAACCTATTTGGATATTGTGACAGTGAAAAATCATACGGCATTCTTTTGTTTTACTCTCTGTCTGTTGGATTCGATCAGTACACAAGTCTGTTGAAATTATTTCGCATTTTTACTTTAAAATATACCTGATTCCCTTCAATAATACAATATAAACACACAAAACAAATATTCGCAAAAATCCAGGTCACATCCTTCTAACCTGGTCTCTGCCTTCTTCCTGGAAACTGCCCTAGTCTTTTCTGCACCTGTTCTGAGCTTTTCTGTGCCGTCTTCACCTGCTGAGGACACTCACCTGGTCGTTGAGCCGGTCAAGCTTGTGCGTGCCCATGATGCAGCCGCAGACCGACCCGCTAGTGAACGCTTCCACATCCAGCACTTGGATCGTGCAGCCGGCCGCTGGCAGCTCCTGGCACGCCATGTCGCGGCACCAGAGCGATGCTGCTTCTATTGAAGACCAGTGCAAGTGTCTATAACTGCGCCTATGCTGCGATCTTGGTGTTTTCTGCGCCCTTTCTTAGATCCAGGTTTGGTCTTTTGGCGTTCTTCCTGCGATCCTGGTCTATTCTTTTCTACATCCTTCTAACATGGTCTCGGATGGTCTTTTCTGCGTTCTTCTAGCCTGGTTTATTGATTCCTACCTGATCTGATCTTTTGGCGTTCTTCCTGATATGTTAAGACTGGTCTTTTCTGCGCCATTCCAAAGATGCACACCTAGTCTTTTGGCGTTCTCCCTGAGATCTTGGTGTCTATTGGAATAAGACTTACCCGTTTCTTTTCTGCATCTTTCCTGCGATCCTGGGATGGTCATTTCTGCGTCCTGTTTGGCACCCTTTCCATCTAGATCTGGTTGACCTATGCTACTTTTATCACTCACCTGGTCGTTGAACCTGGCCTAGTCTTTTCTGCTCCTGGCCTTCTCATTTCTACATAATTATAACCTGGTCTCTTTGCGTTCTTCCTGCCATCCTGACCTGGTGTTTTTGCCTCTGTTCTGGTATTTTCTGCGCCTGCTCTAATCTTCTCTACATCCTTCTAACCTAGTCTCTGCGCCATTCCAACATCTTGCTCTGTTCTTTTCTGTGCCGTCTTCACCTGCTGAGGATACTCACCTGGTCGTTGAGCCGGTCGAGCTTGTGCGTGCCCATGATGCAGCCGGAGACCGACCCGCTACTGAACGCGTCCACATCCAGCACTTGGATCGTGCAGCCGGCCGCTGGCAGCTCCTGGCACGCCATGTCGCGGCACCAGAGCGATGCTGCTTCTATTGAAGACCAGTGCAAGTGTCTATAACTGCGCCTATGCTGCGATCTTGGTGTTTTCTGCGCCCTTTCTTAGATCCAGGTTTGGTCTTTTGGCGTTCTTCCTGCGATCCTGGTCTATTCTTTTCTACATCCTTCTAACATGGTCTCGGATGGTCTTTTCTGCGTTCTTCTAGCCTGGTTTATTGATTCCTACCTGATCTGATCTTTTGGCGTTCTTCCTGATATGTTAAGACTGGTCTTTTCTGCACCATTCCTAAGATTCAGACTTACGACCGTATTAACAAACATTACTATGAGGTCTCACAGTGCGCGTGGACGCACAGGGTGACACACGAACCAATCACAGAGCTCTATCCAACGCTGTGCGTTCAATTTGCTGCTTCACTTAAGCAAGCATCGTTTGTGAATACGGGTGCTAGTCTTTTTGCGTTCTTCCCGAGATCTTGGTGTCTATTAGAATAAGACTTACCCGTTTCTTTTCTGCATCTTTCCTGCGATCCTGGGGTCTTTTCTGTGTCCTGTTTGACACCCTTTCTATCTAGATCTGGTTCATCTATGCTACTTTTATCACTCACTTGGTCGTTGAGCCGGTCGAGCTTGTGCGTGCCCATGATGCAGCCGGAGACCGACCCGCTACTGAACGCTTCCACATCCAGCACTTGGATGGTGCAGCCGGCCGCTGGTAGCTCCTGGCACGCCATGTCGCGGTACAAGAGCGTCGGCGAGTCTATTGGGGAGGGGTCTGATTAACGGTTTGGAATAAGTTTCCGAAAGA
The DNA here is from genome assembly GCF_004193835.3 of Ostrinia furnacalis. Taxonomy (NCBI): domain Eukaryota; kingdom Metazoa; phylum Arthropoda; class Insecta; order Lepidoptera; family Crambidae; genus Ostrinia; species Ostrinia furnacalis. The sequence goes on along the minus strand of NW_021130673.1, from coordinate 113,364 downwards.
AAGGACTGCGCACATTATCGGGACGCCACGAAAATTTTTAGGTGAAGACTTATGTACCATCGGCAACAGTGTCAACTATCCATTGCCTTACATGTCGTCTCGTTCTATCGCAAAGAATCGCCATTTGATGAGAGCGAGACCAAAAACGGAAATGGATAGTTAACAGTGTGGCCGTGTGTACAGCGTCAAACAGTGGTCCAAAAAGTTGATAACATCCTTATTCCAATAGAGGTGTGGACACTACCAATCAATTGAGGTACTTTTTAAAACTGTCGAAACGAGACTACCATAAATTTTGTATGGCAACACAAGCAAGTGACGTCACTATTTAGTTAACTACTTTTTTTTTTCAATTACAATACCACCAAGTTTTTAAGACCAGAAAAACTATTTAAAAAAAATGTAATTTGGAATTAACTTTTTGGCTACTTTGTTGTTGTTATGAACGATTTGACGCTGACTGTACCTTATAGTTTTAACACTGTGTAGGCTTCCGCTTCGGTATTCTTAAGCATACCGTGGCGTGCTTACATTACATTTGATTGACATACCAATTTCAACCTTAGCGTTAAAAACAATAACGAACATTATTGTTCGTCACCTAAAAAACGTTCTGCGGTCCGCACACCCCAGCCAATCGGTTTGCGTTCAGATCGCATCAATACAGAATGTATAGAGACCATGTTTTTCATACATGATGCGGCCTGCGTTTACTATGACGGCAGACTATAGAACGCGTGTTACGTATTAGTGGGTCACCGATGCTGCTGATTAGCAATTACGCGACTACGTCGCCGCATAGAAACCAAGGCCTAGCAAGAAGCGCCGACGCAGCACCCTCCGCCGCACTCGACCTCGATCGCGGCCGCTCCAAATTTCACTCTTGATTCTTACATAGATCATCTGTCACTTATTAGCTAATTATTAATACTGTAATTTAAATTAATTTTATCCAATAAATTAAGTTAATTAATTTTCTACATTTCTTTGCACCCTTCGACTGTAGCCTTCGTAATTCGCGTATAGTATGACAGACTTAAGACGCATTGCTATTTACGCGAATTTAGTGAATGCCAAAATCTCCATTTGGCTCTGAAGTTATTATTGAAGTTATAAAAGGAATAAGAATAAGAAAAACTTACTAATTGGTAAGTTCACCTTCAAGAGCACCTCTACACTGCCTTATTTATCCACGAAGAAGCTAACCTTCATCTCACCTGATGGACTGATGATCACGCCGAAGGTGGAAGCAAGCTTCACCCGTAATCCCCAACCACAGAGGAACTGGATATCTTAGGTACCTACCTCCAACTATTGTGTTATTTATTATTAACTAGGACTGGCGAGTTAAAATTACTACTACATAATACCATGGAATGCCACATGGCATTAAGCTCGCCTGTTGTAACACTATTTATTATCAACTAGCTGACCCGGCGAACTTTGTTCCGCCTTAATGACAATAAATAAGCAGACTTTTTTTTTATTTCGAACGGGATAAAAAGTATCCTATGTCCTTTTCCTGGCTCTAAACTACCTCCCTGACAATTTTCAGCTAAATCGGTTCAGCCGTTCTTGAGTTATAAGTGGAGTAACTAACACGACTTTCTTTTATATACAGTGTGTCCGGGCTTGTAGTGATCAAACTTTAATGGCGTAATCTATAGACAATTTTATCGATGAAAATACTTCAAATTTGGGGCTTGACCCATTTGTCGCAAAATTACGAGGATTTAAGTTTTTAATTTTTAGTTTTCACGTCTTCCTTCAAAATCAAGTGAAAACGTGGGTAACTTAACATTAATAAGCGAATATTTGATATCATGCGATAGTCAATAAAATTATCTATTAGTAGAAGTAGAAAACGGACACAAGTTTTATACATTTTATGGAAGTAAGAATGGATTAAATTAGAAAAAGACATGATTTTTTTCACTTCTTTTTCATTTATTTTCCAACACAAGAAAAACCAGGTCGTTAAGGTATGTTTTATTTGCATTGTATTATTAGTATTTGAGCTATTCTACAAAACGAATGTAAATTTATTAGTCTACGTCTATTAGTTTTGACGTAATTGTTGAACAAAGATACCCCTTCCCAGCCGGTTCCATAGCGCGTCGGAATAGGTTGTGTGATTCTTTCAGGCAGTGCATTTTCGCATGTTAGCAGCGCTATGGAACCGGCTGGGAAGGGGTATCTTTGTTCAACAATTACGTCGAAACTAATAGACGTAGACTAATAAATTTACATTCGTTTTGTAGAATAGCTCAAATACTAATAATACAATGCAAATAAAACATACTTTAACGACCTGGTTTTTCTTGTGTTGGAAAATAAATGAAAAAGAAGTGAAAAAAATCATGTCTTTTTCTAATTCAATCCATTCTTACTTCCATAAAATGTATGAAACTTGTGTCCGTTTTCTACTTCTACTAATAGATAATTTTATTGACTATCGCATGATATCAAATATTCGCTTATTAATGTTAAGTTACCCACGTTTTCACTTGTTTTTGAAGGAAGAGGTGAAAACTAAAAATTAAAAACTTAAATCCTCGTAATTTTGCGACAAATGGGTCAAGCCCCAAATTTGAAGTATTTTCATCGATAAAATTGTCCATAGATTACGCCATTAAAGTTTGATCACTACAAGCCCGGACACACTGTATATAGATAAAGATTTTAAATAAATAAATAACTACACACACACACATGCACACACACACACACACACACACACACACACACACACACACACACACACACACACACACACACACACACACACACACACACACACACACACACACACACACACACACACAAAGCAAAAACGTGCACACAATATTTTCAGTTGCTACTTGTAAAATAAGTCAATAGATATGCATTGTATGTCCTAGCTGTATAATTTCTTAATGTAAATCTTTGCATGGAGAGCGGGGTTTTCTAACACAAGTTTTTACTTAAAAGAAAACCAAAAAATTGAAACCTGATTCGGAATAAACAATTTTGTATTGTATTTTTTGTACTTGCCTTGCTCCACAGTGACGCCATCCTGGTGTGTGCATGCGATGGTCCTTTCCTGAACACTATAATCCGGGCCTTTTCAAGGCGAGAGTGAATAGGCACTTACAGGGCAGATATGTACCATCTTAGACTTTTGTTTTATTCACAACGAGGAAGCTCTTGGCCTGTATCTCACCTGATGGTAAGTGATGATCGGGCCGAAGGTGGAAGCGAGCTTCACCCGGAATCCTCAACCACGGAGGAACTGGCTATCTTACCTCTAACTGCCGGAACACAACAATGCTGTTAACATTGTTGTTATGGCGACAGACTTAGGTAAGATGGTGGTAGCTAGCCAGGCGAACTTGGAACAAGCCCTACCACCAACCAAACCGAACAGAAAAATCTGCCCCCACTGGGAATCGAACCGGTGGCGTCTGAAGCAGGTGGACTTACCACTAGACCACAGAGGCGGTTCATCTCACTTCACACCAGGTGCGATAGCAGTCAAATATCTGCCTTGTCTTACATAAAAAAAACTTACCTTTGTATTGTCTTGTTATACAGGGTGTTGATTTCAATCCTCGCCATATTTAAGGAGTTGATTAAGTAGCTTATTCTGATCACGAATCAGTAAAATTGACTTCGAAAAAGAACACGAACTTTTAGAAGGTCCAAGAAAAATACCTATTTACACTACCTACTTTACGTGGCTTCCTTCAGTAGGCTATCCGACATGATAAGCGAGCGATCCGCGTAGCTCGTTGGTGCCGCAGTGTGAACGTATTGTAGTATTTCGAGCCAAAGTACAGTTGACGTCGCACGGAAAATATTCGCTAAAAATTCCACTTTCGTTTGTAACTTTCTTTTGGTGGAAAATGCTTTTATACAGGGTGTTTGGTAAATGGGTATATGAGCCGACACTAACCCATGTCAACATGGGCATTATAATGGTATGGTGAAGTCAGAAATTTGATATCATCATTTTATTTTTTTAATTTTCATACAAAATAAATTTTATAAAATCCGATTTGTATGAAAATTAAAATAATTAAAATGAAGATATCAAATTTCTGACTTCACCATACCATTTATATGCCCATGTTAACATGGGCTAGTGTCGGCTCATATACCCATTTACCTAACACCCTGTATAAGTCACTAGCTTTCCGCCCGCGGCTTCGCCCGCGTGTAATTTCGTTTGTTAAATTTTCCTGAATTTTCTTTGCTATAAACCTCATGGAGCCCGAGACCTTTCCAACGAATGCAAAACCGTGGAAATCGGTTAGTGCGTTCTGGAGTTATAGCGTCAGGAAGGAAAACCTTATTTTTATAATGGATCACCTAAATAAATATGGCGAGAATTGAAATCAACACCTTATATGTGTGTCAATAAAGTTGTTTTTATTGTTATTCTTACCCATCACATCCTGTCCTCTCTGCTCCATCTGTTTCCACTCAGGAAGGCACATCTCTTCCAGCTTCTTATTGACTGATTCGTTGCTTTTTACCACCTTGAGGTGAACTGAGGCCCCGCTTGGCGCGGTTTTTGTGCCGGAAGTCAGCGTCTGTAAGAAAATGCTATGATATAGTATATTTTTCCTCACCTCCATAAAAAAACTCTCTATCTCCCCACTTCCTTACCAAACTTCTCCCCACCTCCCCATTTTTTACGAGAGATGAGGCTATCGCTACTCCACATCGTACGCGACCTACTACTGTAGGTAGCAAGTTACCCATAAAGGATTTTCCTCAGCTCCCTAAAAAAACTCCCCATCTCTCCACAAAATTTCTCCCCGCCTCCCCATTTTTCACGAGAGATGAGAAATGTGACGAGAACGGCTATCGCTACTCCACATCGAGTAGTAGGTAGCAATTTCCCCATAAAGGATTCCTCCCAGCTCCCAAAAACAAATATGTAATCATGTTCTATCGCTACTCCACAGCGAGTAAGTAGTAGGTAGGAATTTCCCCAAAAATATTTCTCCCCATCTCCCCACAAGATTTCTCCCCACCTCCCCATTTTCCACTCAACAAGGTAAGTTCAATGACGTCTTTCTCGGTGCTTGAGTTATTCCACAGCAAGCAGTAGTCAAGTATTCCTATCGCTACTCCACAGCGAGTAAGTACTAGGTAGGAATTTCCCCAAAAAGATTTCTCCCCATCTCCGCACTTACCCACAAAATTTCTTCCCACTTCACGACAAGATTTTTCCCCACCTCCCCATTTTCCACTCACCAAGGTAAAGTTCAATAAAGTCTTTCTCGGTGGTTGAGCTACTCCACACTCCACAGCAAGCAGTAGTGGACAACAATTTCCTCAAAAAAAAAAATTCTCCCCATCTCCCCACTTCCCCACATGATTTCTCCTCATTTTCAATTCACCAGTGTAAGCTCAACGGCGTTGTCCTTCAAGTTCTCCAAGTACTGCACCGCTGGGTCCGTGAACTCGCCCTTGTAGCCGCACTCGAGTGTGACGAGAGAGGCTATCGCCATTCCATATCAAGTAGTAATAATTTTTTTCATAAAGAATGGTCCCAAATTCCCTAAAAAAACTCCCTACTTCCCCACATCCCCTCAAGATTTCTCCCCACCTCCCCATTTTCCACTCACCGAGGTAAGTTCAATGAAGTCTTTCTCGATGGTTGAGCTACTCCACACTCCACAGCAAGCAGTAGTGGACAATAATTTCCTCAAAAAAAAATCTCCGCACTTCCCCACATGATTTCTCCCCATTTTCCACTCACCAGAGTAAGCTCAACGGCGTTGTCCTTCAAGTTCTCCAAGTACTGCACCGCTGGGTCCGTGAACTCGCCCTTGTAACCGCATTCGAGTGTGACGAGAGAAGCTATCGCCGGTTGAGCAGACAGGTCCAGGTTCGGTGGGCAGGGATACAGCTTTTCTAGGCTTGTGACTCCGGTGTTACCTGTTGGAGGAAACATTAGTTAATGACTGATAACTACCACACCTGAGAATGGCGTTGTTTTACAAAACCACACCCTGTATTTATAAAACGGAAAGGTCACTAATTGACTGACTGACTGACTCACTCACTCATCGCGAAATCTCAGAAACTACAAGTGCTAGGAGTCTCAAATTTTGCATAAACCCCATAATTAAAAATTCATATTTCAATTTCTGTCCAGCCGGGAATCGAAGAGCTCTCGGCATAGTAGTCGATTTTGAACTGCTACATCAAATGGCGGACATACCATAACGATAAGGGGGCGTCCATTAATTACGTGAGACAATTTTGGCAATTTTTCAACCCCCCCGCCCCCCTTGGTGAGATTTTTCCAGACCCCCTCCCCCTCCCCACAATCTCACGTGAGATAACCTAAAATACATATTTGTAATGTAAATGGGTTATCTTTGGTTCGATTACCGCTTCTTTTAATTTTTTTATTGTTTAGTAAGACGGTTTAGAATAAAAAATTGATTAATTTATCGTTATCATCTTAAAATATATTTATTTATTTTGTAATTTAAAATAACCCAGTTTTCTCGCAATTTGACCCCTTTTCTTGCTGAAAAAATTACGTGATATATGTCGAGACCCCTTCTCTCCCCTACGTGAGATTTAGTGAGGTTTTTCTTGACCTTGAATTAGATTTAGTGAGGTTTTTCTTGAAATGGTGCAATCCAGCCTTAAAAATTAGCTATACTGAATGCGTTCAACAGTCAGCGGTCTTTAAAGGGATAAGGATTTTATTTTTATTTAGTGGGAAACGGCCCTAACTTACCAAAGTCAATGTACTCCAGTAGATATCTGTTTTTCTGCACATTCTTCCTCTGGCAGAGCGCACGGTAGTGTAGTCCGTCTTCGTACAGCGCGATGACAACTTGGCCCACAATCGGCGGCTCTGTTAGCGGAGTAGCTGGAACAACAAGGATAATTTAACAATTGGGTGTTTGACACCATTCACCAATATTCTAATGTCCGTTTTCCATTGACCATCAATCCCTAATTTTTAAGTGACCCCTATGAAAACATAAACCATAAGGGTCACTTAAAAATTAGGGATTGATGGTGAAAACGGGAATAAGGCACGACTTTTTAAAAACATTTCATTCCGGTCTTAATAACTCAATTATTTTGTAACCTATTCAAAAATCAAAAATATTTTTTCAATTTAGAACACAAGTGGCACTTATGAACGTCAAAATATAGTAAATAAAAAAAGGTAGCCCAAGCGGCACTTTACATGTCTCCTTATTTTTTTCCCCATCTCCCCATTTCTCCGTAGCACCGTGTCATATAATCTTTTAAGACTATCTATCACTTGCTAATAAAATGTAGGAAAATTCTTCAGACATTGGACTTGAACTAAATTCTCCCCACTTCCCCAAATTCCCATCTCCCCACTCCATCCATACATATCACATTATCAGACTATCTTATCACTTGCTAACACAATATAGGAGAAGTTTCAGACACTGGACTTGAACGAAATCTTCCCCACCTCCCCACTTCCCCAAACTCCCAACTTCCCCAAATTCCCATCTCCCCACTTTCCCAAATTCCCCACATTCCCAACTCCCCACTTCCCCAAATTTCCAACTCCCCACTTCCCCAAATTCCAAACTCCCCATCTCCCTAATTCCCCACTCACCACTCCGTCCATACAGCACTGTATCCTGCAGCACCGTATCGTACAGCTTCTGAGACGCCATGTCGACCGGACGGACGAAGGCGCGGTCCAAAGACATGGCGTCCACCAAGAACACCGTGGAATTGTTCGACAAGTCCGGCCGAGGCACTTCTGGGACTACGATCGGCGGTGGAGCTGTAAAAAAGGACAATAATAGTTTAAAAAACTAAAAACACGCTTTTAATTACTGCACTAAAAGGACAAAAATAATCTAGCACTAAAGTACTCGAAACAACTTGGAGTGCAAGTGCGGTTTTGTTCCCCAGTCGATGAAGCACATAATGTTGTGCCCTGCATGCCCAAAAAACTGCACGCAGGAAGATTTAATTAATGCTACTGACAACCCACTCTTGTAGCGGAGTTTTGGGCTGACACTGTATAAAGTCCGGTCGCCGAGCAGATAGAATTACTTAGAATGACCCCATGCTCGCACACTCACTGCGGGCGCCCATCGCACAGTCGCGACAGCAATATAATTACGAGCGAGCAATAAGGATGGGTAGCTTGGGGTCACTGGACGAAATTCTATGTGCTCGGCGCCCGGACTTTAGAAGACTTTGACTTACTTGCAGCGGACGGGCTGGGAGAAGCCACCTGTGGCTTCGGCTCTTCGATCTCGGGCACAAAGCGGGTGATTTCTCCGTCGCCCGCCGAAGCGCCGGTGTCAACGTTCATTATAAATGTGACTGACGCCCGTATTCACAAACATTACTATGAGGTCACACAGTGCGCATGGACTCACAGGGTGACACACGAACCAATCACAGAGCTCTATTCAATTTGCTGCTTCACTTAAGGCGATTAGTGTCCTCAATCCGCGCCAAATGGGCATTNAATATACCTGATTCCCTTCATGAGTGAAAGTGAAGATCCTACGGAAACGGTATTTTATTGATTTTCAGGGATTTGTAAGTAACTTTTGTCACCAGTATCATTCTTTCGTTTTTTTTACATTAAAATTGTGAAGAGTTAAGTCCGGTTTCCACCAAGGGGAAGCGGAGCGAGGAAGTGTTTTGAATAACCAACCAATCAGATTTCCTGGTTTCCTGAATAATGACATCTGATTGGTGGCGACGGTCAAGTCAGATTTTGAGCTCAATCTTTTATAAGTATCATCTACTCATTAGATGAAAAAGGGGGTAGTAGAGATTCTAAAACAGGCACAATTTTTTTAATTACATAGAATAAACAATATACGAGTAAGTGCGATTTTTACGAGCAGCTAATTTATTTCGTGCGTTTCAATCTTATCTGATCGTAAGTGACGATTAGACGCTAGCAAAATATCAATACAAAACTTATTCCCACCACTGCAACTCCTGTACAGCCAGGATCACAGCTTGATCTCCATAGCAAAAGCACAGCAAAATCAAATCTTTCAGTAAAACAAATCCGACATTTGTCGCCGACCCCAAATCGTGTCACACACGAGTATTTGTACCCGTGATCTCATTCCGATCTCTGGAGCTGTGATTTATCACATGCCGATACGGTGACGCAAGTGGCCACCGATCCGTGACAGCTGAACACTCCTTGATGAGATGTGCGCGTGCGCCAGCCTGGCCTATTTCTGATGATGGCATCGCGAGCTGAAAAATGCGGGTGATCAGTAGTATAAGCATGTTTATATGTTTATGGCCATAATCATAGTAGGTAGTTTCATGAGCACTACTAATATAGTTTGTGTTTATTGGTATGCATATACATCACAGATTCTAATGACTGTATTTAAACCGTGCCGCCGCAGACTATTGTCGTGAACCCACTCATAACACAAACATATTTAGCTTACCACGAGGGGTTAACGAGACTTAGTAATTATATTCTTCTGACATGATTATCAGTTCTCTTATCTTGTAGTGCGAGGGATGATCTTTCTAGGTTTTATTTATTTTCAGGTATAATACGGATGTGACAGCATATCAAAATGCTGAAGCATCATATTAAATTGTGGTAATTGGGCTGTTTTAACGAAAACTATTTCATTTTAAGTTTTGATTTATGCTCTCTAAGGTAATTTTGAGCTTGTTGGGTGTCTATTTTTCTTCCACTGCTCTCCGCCGTTATAGGGTATAATACCTCACCTACATCGATTAAACAGGACTATTCCCATCTCTCGTTCCCACCGCTCCTGCAACTCACGCGTGCAACTCCTATGTAACCAGGATCTACAGCTTTATCTTACAAGCTGTAGACCTATACCAATCTCGAAAATTACAGCGACTGCCAAGATCGACTGTCTGCATAACATTACAGGATTGACGGGCACTTCATTAAACTGCGGCTTACACTAATCACTGCATAATATTATATTGGCAGCGGGCCAAGGATTCCAATTGGGGCAGGATGGGTCAATAACCTGACCAGGACAATGTTCGGCTTGTACTTTAATATATTTAAGGGCGACGTAAAACAATGGTTTAGCCGAATTTGGAGCTATTTAAAAGTAATTTGATGTTTCAATGGCCCATTATTGCTAAAAGGACACATCCAAAAACAGTTTACCTACTTGTCGGTAAAAGTACTGGCGACAAATAGTCCAACGGTATCGGTATCGAACTACCGAATCCATTCGTAACTCAAGTATTATGTTTAGCTCTCGATGGATAACAGGACGATTATTAATTTTTAGATACTGCAAAAAAAATTGAAAACTTAATTTTTCAATTCTCTACCTTTCATAGCTGGTGTTCAAAGATTTTTTTTTAAATTGGCCTAGTATTTCAGAACTGAAAACAAAAAGTGGTGTGATTATGTTTATGGCATTACTATCTGTTGAAGCTCAAACATCTAGATCTCATAACCGAATCACTATTATGGATCGTGATTAGGTTAACATTTTAGTTGTAAAACATGAATTTAGGTTCTGTCGGAAGCACTTGAAACTGGACAGCATATTTTGCATAACAAGAAACTGTGACACGCTTTGCAATAAGGATCCAGAGATTGTCAAAGATTTGGGCACTCATATTTTATTTGTAAGAAGAACCACACATAATGACTTCGTTCAAAATTAGAACTAAGTATTTTAAGACTTTGTAAGTAAATATGCCTGGATGCGGGGCGGCGCAGGACCGGTCTTTGTGGAAATCCTTGGGGGAGGATTTGTCCAGCAGTGGACGTCATGCGGCTGAAACAAACGAAGTAAATAATCCATTTTCATCATTTCAGACACAGGACGTTCACTTCTGAACATAGGCCTCCCTCAATAACAAAATAAAGGTATTTTTCACACTTTTAGTTCTTCAAAGTTTGACTACCATAACGCCCTTACTTATGACCCTTTTCGATAGCATCTATCGTTTTGTATTCAACGCCGCCCTATCGGCTTTATAAAGGGCTCTGTGACATTACTACTAATTACGTGTATGACACCCGGATTAATTACAATGAGCGTAGGTACTAATGCGTTCCAATAGGGATGATGACTGGGTAATGAAATCGAAATTCTATTTAGTCCGTCAGACAGATAATTAGAAAATATTAGACTCATATATTTTTTTCCATAATCGAATAATTACAGTATTATATTGAGTTGAAATGTCGCATAACGTCACATTTGAGTAAAAATTCTACTCAAGCGTGGCGTATCGCGCCATTTCAACTCGATGTAGCACTGTTATTATTTAATTATGAAAGAAAATAAAAAATATGAGTCTAATATTTTCTAATTATCTGTCTGGCGGACAAATAATTGAAATTTTGTCATCTAGCCTAGTTGTCGTCAGGAAGTTGGTCTAACTAATTCAGCTTGCAAGATTCCACCCGAACAAACATTTATGTAATTACCTACATACATCATAAATTGCAAGCTAAATAAAAGCTTGTAATAAAGTCGGGTTTGTTCAAATTTCGAGAACGACTGAACCGACAAAAGCATTAGAAAATTTACAAAAAATAAAATAAAATTTTATCCCGTACAAAATGTTCATGGATTTTGTTATTTTTATTAAATACCTTTACGCCTGAGTTAAATGACACCGACAGGTTCATCAATTTAAGTTTAAAATAATAGGCAGTAATGTATGAAGAAAGAGCTTCTATTCTGTATCTACCTATGCCCGTGTATTTTTGATCGGTGTCAAATCGGAGTTTTTGGTGCGGGGTACGCGGGTGTTGCTCGCGGCGTGAAGGTCAAATGCCCAAGGTCATTGAGGACTCTAATCGCCTTAAGCAAGCACACGTACCGGAGTTTTGGGCTGACACTGTGTAGGTTTGTTGTCGACACGACTAAAGTCCGGTCGCCGAGCAGCTAGAATTTCGTCCAATGACCCCAAGCTACCCCTCATCATTATCGCTCGCGTGTAATTATATTGATGTCACGCTCGCACACTCACTGCGGCCGCCCGTCGCACAGTCGCGACAGCAATATCATACTCGCGAGCGATAAGGATGGGTAGCTTGGGGTCATTGGACGAAATTCTATCTGCTTGGCGACCGGACTTTAGAAGACTTTGACTTACTTGCAGCAGACGGGCTGGGAGAAGCCACCTGTGGCTTCGGCTCTTCGATCTCGGGCACAAAGCGGGCGATGTCTCCCTCGCCCGCCGAAGCGCCGGTGTCAACGTTCATTATAAAGGTGACTGATGAACGTTATCACCATCAATCCCTCATTTTAAGTTACCCCTATGGTAACACATAACAGGAATTTTGTTTTTATAGGGGTCACTTAAAAATTAGGGATTGATAGTGAAAACGGGCATGAGTTTCTTCCGCCACTTCTTCTCAGCACCAGCCTATACTTGGGACGTGTATAAGCGCCCTGGAAAGGGCTAAAAGTACTGAATAAAAACTTTGGCTTACCTGGAAGTCTTTAAATAGACTTCGGAGTCCGAAGTTCGTACGCAGGTCAGCCATAGTAAGGACAATCTGTTCAGGTGGTTCTTAGATGGCTCAAACTTGGAGTGCAAATGCGGTTTTGTTCCCCAGTCGACGAAGCACATGATGTCGTGCAGATTTAATGAATGCTGCTGACAACGCTACTCTTGTAGCGGAGTTTTGAGCTGACACTGTATAGGTTTGTCGACACGACTAGAATACTTTGACTTACTTGCAGCAGACGGGCTGGGAGAAGCCACCTGTGGCTTCGGCTCTTCGATCTCGAAGCATCATTTGTGAATACGGGTGTAAATGCTACTGACGCCACTCTTGTACCGGAGTTTTGGGCTGACACTGTGTAGGTTTGTTGTCGACACGACTAAAGTCCGGTCGCCGAGCAGCTAGAATTTCGTCCAATGACCCCAAGCTACCCATCATTATCGCTCGCGTGTAATTATATTGCTGTCGCGCTCACTCACTGCGGCCGCCCGTCGCACAGTCGCGACAGCAATATAATTACGCGCGAGCGATAAGGATGGGTAGCTTGGGGTCATTGGACGAAATTCTATGTGCTCGGCGACCGGACTTTAGAAGACTTTAACTTACTTGCAGCAGACGGGCTGGGAGAAGCCACCTGGGGCTTCACCTCTTCGATCTCGGGCACAAAGCGGGTGATTTCTCCCTCGCCCGCCGAAGCGCCGGTATCAACGTTCCTTAGCGACAGCTTGAAACCGCCCGGGATCGCCGATCGATACGAATATACGTATCAGCGCCCTGGAAAGGGCCTAAGTATTGAATAATAAGGGTTCCGTTTTTTACCATTTGGCTACGGAACCCTAAAAACGACTTGTGACTTACCTGGAAGTCTTTTAATAGACTTCGGACGCAGGTAGGCCGTAGTAAAGACAATCTGTTCAAGTGCGGTTGCGTTCCCCAGACGTCGACTGGCTTCATTGAAGCACATGATGTCGTGCCCTGCGTACCCAAACAACTGCACGCAAGAAGATTTAATGAAGGCTACTGACAACGCCACTCTTGTAGCAAAGTTTTGGGCTGACACTGTATAAAGTCCGGTCGCCGAGCAGGTAGAATTTCGTCCAATGACCCCAAGCTACCCATCCTTATCGCTCGCGAGTAATTATATTGCTGTCGCGCTCGCACACTCATTGCGGCAGCCCGTCGCACAGTCGCGACAGCAATATAATTACGCGCGAGCGATAAGGATGGGTAGCTTGGGGTCATTGGACGAAATTCTATGTGCTCGGCGACCGGACTTTAGAAGACTTTGACTTACTTGCAGCAGACGGGCTGGCAGAAGCCACCTGGGGCTTCACCTCTTCGATCTCGGGCACAAAGCGGGTGATTTGTCCCTCGCCCGCCGAAGCGCCGGTATCAACGTTCCTTAGGGACACCTTGAAACCGCCCGGGATGGACGATACGAGAGTGCCGTTGTAGTTTTGGCCGGCCTGGAACGGAAAGACAGATCTTTACTGCAACGTATTTATTTATTTATTTAAACTTTAATGCCAAAATAAATTTGTACATAAGGCGAACTTAATGCACTAAAGCACGTACCAGAGAGTAATCTGAGTAATAATATGTACTACCACAGAATAATAATAAGTACTACGTACAAAAGGTTTTCTTCGCGAAGGTATTTAAAAAAATGTATGCTCAATGTCGTAAACAATATGGTGTAATTTAGCTTGTATCAAGAGTCGAGCATTATTTTGTTGACAAACGTCAACGGCACTGCGCCGAAGCCATAGCGCTGACTTCGGAAAAATGATGTGTGACGTGAGGTGCCAAACTGCGGAAAATGGCGGAGGAAATATAGATGACCCACGCTGAACTGTCCCACCAAACTCAATGACAGGGGGGCGCTACCATCGTTAAACTATATGGTTTCCAACATGGCAAAAATTGGAACCAGCGATCCGGTACTGACGGTGGCGCCCCACTGTCAATGTCATGCATAGGACAGTTCAGTATTTTGGAACTTTACTAATATTTTGTTCAGGCAGTTAAAATACTGCACAGTATTAATTACACCACCGTTTTTACATACATAGTTTATGGTCTTTACAATGCAAATGGGTGAAGAATACACGTGCATGCGTCAATGCTCGCTCGTGATTGTCCTGTCGATTAGATATCTCAGGAGGTGCCGTCGCGCGTATTTTGTTTTCCATGCAAACTCGCGGAGATGAACAGTGGGTCTAGACAAAGTGCAAATTATAATCGCAAACCAGTCGAAAAGTGGTCGAAAAGCCCCTTTTTTGTATGGAGTTTTGACGGATTCGATTTTCGATTCGATCAAAAAGTGCGTTTTGTCTAGGGGGGCAGGCCTGGTAAAAGATACAACTTACTTCAATACCAGGTCCTTTCAGCAAGCAGGTGAACTCTGGAATCTGCTCATATTTAGCGGGCAGCGGCTTCAGCTGGCACTTGTCTGTGATTGGAACCATCTGGAAACAATAACATAGGTTATGAGGAATTTCACAAATTAATTAATTAGGGCCACAACAAAAACACAATAGTATCGATGCTGATACAGATAGACCGACGACCTCATAAAGGTAGCAGGAAGGCCGCTACCAACCAGGCGATGCGGAAATCATTGGGGGAGGCCTATGTTCAGCAGTGGACATCCTGTGGCTGAAATGATGATGATCGATGCTGAATTCCGTTTCGGCGACTCTCAGCGTTCTATTGCAGTATTGGAATAGTGCATAGCCATTTTATCGATTCAGTATCGCGATTTCATGCTTTCAGACGCGGTTCTGAATTTAAATGTTTGCTCCGATGTTGGATCAGCAACAATCGGCTAGCGGTTAGAGTCCATTTATTATTCCAAAGGGGGCATGCGTCCATTTAACTATTTTTCACAGTGAGTCACAGTGACATACCTAGCCAAGAGTTGATCCGGAACATCTTTGTAGGGCTCAGTCAGACAGTTGACGGACGGATTTGGATAAGGATTGAATATAGAAAACCAGCTTCAATGACCTATGTGCTTACCATGAGTTCACATTAAACCTGCACGCTAGCGATTGCGCAAAAAAATTACAGACAGCATATGACAGGCAAGGGAAATCGTTATATTTTTTTCATGCACTTGCTAAAGCCTGGTCCGTGAGAACGTAGAATCCCGTCCAATGACCCCAAGCTGCCCATCCTTGTCGCTCGCACATAATTATGTTGCTGTCGCGCTCGCACACTCACTGCGGGCGCGCGTCGCACAGTCGCGACAGCAATATAATTACGCGCGAGCGATAAGGATGGGTAGCTTGGGGTCATTGGACGGGATTCTACGTTCTCACGGACCAGGCTTTAGCAATTATGTTTAATCTAAATCTCATCGTGTGTTGATTCCCCCTGAAAACCAGGATGCGAAAATGCTGAATAAAGTATTCTTATTCTTAAATTCATTGTGCAGAACGCACATAATTTTTGCTATTAACACTTAGGTGCCCTCCTGGACCTCAGGGAGGTCCTGCGTGAGTCACACTCATAGTAAAGTTACTGGTGATGGGATTGATGGGTCACTTCGACATACCTTGCCAGCATCAATCAGCATCATTTTTGTAGGGCTCAGGATTCGCGCTCTGTACCAGGCGTCGTCGCTCGGGTTCAAATATGCTACGAGATCGCCGGGGCTGGGTCTGCGAACAAAAAAGTTGCATTAGAAACGGATTGTTATTGTAATTAAAATTTCTTAGCAATGGTTCGCGATTGAAAAATCCGCTAGATGGCAATACGTAGACGGGAGGTCCAAATGCTGCACATGCAAATAGGACCTCCCGTCTACGTATTGCCATATGGCGGATTTTTCAATCGCGAACACCCTCATTAGAGCCGCTTCTCGAACTAAATTTTAAATAAACAACTTGAAATAAATTTAACTGCCTAAGGCAGGAATCGAATATTTCGTTATGACGTTTTTGAAACACCTGGCGAACCGTAGTTCTGGTCGAAACGCATGAGATTTCAAGCATTGCTCACAAGCGCATGTCACCCGTTGAGTGACGAAACGCGACATGATGCGACGAAACGCTACACGACGCGACGAAACGCTACACGACGCGACGGAACGCAACAAAATGCGACTAACTGATACTGTGAATCAATACATCACGTGAATGACGTGTTAATCATGGACCATCCTGTAGGTATACAACGACTATAGTCTGGTCTGTGAGCACGTAGAATTTTGTCCAATGACCCCAAGCTACCCATCCTTATCGCTCGCGCAATTATATTGCTGTCGCGACTGTGCGACTGGCACCCGCAGTGAGTGTGCGAGCGCGACAGCAACATAATTACGCGCGGGCGATGAGGATGGGTAGCTTTTAGCGGGCTTTACTTGATATTTTTTCAGACCGGGTCGTGTCGTTTCGCGACGCATCGCATAGCATCGCGTTTGTTATCCACAGGTTAGTGTTCTATGTGACTGGTAGAGAATACTCACGGGCCGGCCAGCTCGCCGTCCGCTTGTATGGCGCACAACTTTTCGTACTCTCGCTCGAAGCTCTCACTCATACACAGGCAGAGGCACAGCAAACCCGAAGGCACGGATGACTCGGGCATAAGTACTGGTGTTAGCCCGATTTTTAGCAGGTCAATGATGCAGCTGTGGGGAAAAAATGTATTATTTTTAGGTTCATAATAATTTTGTTCACAGAATTGGCGTTTCAGCTCATAATGACAACTTCTCAAAATGACAACGGGGTCGCAAAATGTCCACAACTTCTCTTAATGTCTATTTCTCACAATGACAAATTCGCATTTGGTCAACTTCGCATAATGTCAACTACTTGTTGGTATTTTATTTTCATTATTTCTAGAGTTCTAGTTCTTCTAGACTCTAGAGTTGTCATTATGCGAAGTTGACAAAATGCGAATTTGTCATTGTGAGAAATAAACAATATAGTTCCAAAATACTGGACTGTCCTGTCGATGACATTGACAGTGGGGCGCCACCGTCAATACCGGATCGCTGGTTCGGATTTTTGCCATGTTGGAAACCATTGAACGATGGTAGCGCCTCCCTGTCATTGAGTTTGGCGGGACAGTTCAGCGTGGGTCATCTATATGAGAAGTTGTCTTTAAGCGAAGTTGACATTTTAAGAAGTTGTCATTTTGAGAAGTTGTCATTATGAGCTGAAACGAATTTTCGTTTGGTGGTGGTGGACCGACTACATCGTAAAGGTAGCAGGAAGGCGCTGGACGCAGGCCGCTACCAACCGGGCAACATGGAAAGCATTGGGGGACGCCTATGTTCAGCAGTGGACGTCCTATGGCTGAGATGATGATGATAAATAATTTTGTTGATAATGAAGATGTTCCAACGAAAAATTTTTCTAATGGCAAAAGCATCAAAATTATCTGCGCATTTTTCCATCATCCACGAGTTTTGAAAATTTTAAGCCCAGGTTAGTCCAAGGAACGAGTGAAGCATCTTTTGGGTAAGCTGATTAATACGATATATGGTGGGGCGATCTTTCCCAAAATACACTTGTCTTGTGCCTTGGACTATCTGATAATGACAATAAATTAATTTTAAAAAATTATACCTTAAACTTTTTCTCCCACTTATGGCGAGTGAAGCAGCGGGAAAAAAGGGTTTTTTATTTTTCCTGATTTAAGTCTCAAAATCACGTCATTTCTTTTTTCTACCGATAGGGTCATATTATCTGGCAACACTATCTGAACCTGGGGGAAATCAAACCTAAACTTCGAACTCCTCCTATGTTCTTCTGATTAATTTCGTTGCGGGTCCAATGACAGTTTAACTTTCCCCCGGGACAAACTTGACCTTCACTAGTTGGGTTATTGGCGGTCAAGCTGTAGATCCTGGCTACACAGGAGTTGCAGTGGTGGGAAAGAGAGGTGGGAATAGTCCCGTACTTAAACCAGATGATGACATAACAAAATAATGCAAACTCACTTCTTCGGCACTACTTTTTTTGGAGTGGCGCCCTCCAGATTGCCTGGTGGCTTGTACCCGTTCACTTTCGGCTTCGGCGGTTCGGCCTCCTTCGGCGCGGGTTTCGGCTGTTCGGCCGGCGGCGTAGACGTAGGAACGGCGACGGGCGTTGCTTGGGCGGGCTTATCTGAAAGTAGATTATTTGGAATATTTTCAGTGATTTTTTTTTCGGGCGTTTTTCGTCGAATCCTTGAACATGACTCAGAATTTCGTACTACCCATCCCCAAGTTGTTTTCCATTTGATTGAGCGGACGAACGGGAATTAAAAAAGAATATATTCCCGTTTATCCTACCATCAAGTCTAGTGTGACGAACGGGAATAAAAATTAAATAGAAGGGTTCGTTCTAGGTATGGAACATTTCATGAATAGCAGGTGAAAAATCATATGAAATGAATTTCATTAATCACACCTGCTATTTTACTTCACATAGACTGCTATAATTTCACAGTCAACGAAATCACGAATCACATGAATTTCATTCATTCATTCGAGCGAAGTTCGTGAGCGCAGCTCTGCGAAGCGACCGAGCGAGTAAGAAGGAATGATTTGATCATGTGCGTGTTAGAAAAGGACAAGAGGTGTGATGACGGACGAAACTGGGCATTTTAAATATGAACTTTAAACTCAAAGGTGTAAGGTTTAGATTTCCTTGTCATGATTCGTGTGATTTCATTAGATAGCAGGCAGATGAAATGAATGATTTTCATTAGTCGCGCGGTTATTAATGTGCTGTGAAACTGTTTGTTTTTTGTTGTGCGACATAAATGAAACAGATATTGTTACATTTCATAATTTAGCTAATTAGCAATCCTTCATCATCTAAATATATAAAAGGAGAAACTGACTGACTGACTGACAGATCAACGCACAGCCTAAATGGCTAAACGTAGGCACTTGAAATTTGGAAGGGACGTAGCTTAGGTACCGTAGAGGTGCACTAAGAAAGGAATTCCCGGAATTCCCACGGGAACGGGAATTAGCGGGAAAAACGGGATTCACGCGTACGAAGTCGCGGGCGGCCGCTAGTAATTCATACTTCATTAAAAGTAGCACATTATATGAAAGAGCTACATTGAAACACTGCGAATAAAAATCATTGCCTGTGAAATTTCGCATGTGAAATCATAAGAAAAAAAATCATCATTTCATAGAATGAAAATGAATGAAAAATAGCAATCATTTCCATGCCTAGTTCGTTCCACTGGTGAGACAAAAATTGGTGGGACGAACGGGAATAATCCGAATACTGTGGCTGATTTTTTAAATCCTTTCCTTCCTTTTCAGAGGAAAGGAAAGTTAGGAAGGAAGTTTACGTCTAGCGGTGTCTGCCACTGACAAAAAAATGATGATGATGATAATCTACTTACTCTTATTATCCCAGTTGTCGTGGCCATTTTGATTTTCATGTCGCAGCGGCGGCCTTTGACCTTGGTTGGCATTTCCTTGTCTGTTTCCATACTGCCTATTATTAGATCCCTGAGTCCTGTCTCCCTGCCTATTGCCCTGGAATCTATCTCCCTGCCCTGTCCTATCGCCTTGCGACCTGTCCCTCGGTGCCCTGTCGCCTGGAACGAAAGAAAGAAAATACATTTATTTGGCACACTAGATCAACAAATTACAGAAATTAATACGTTAAAAAAATATATTTTAAAAATTATGACAAATAGGCTTCCACTCAGCATAATGCCGCAGTGCGTAGCACCACGACGCTGGTTTTCAGTGGTCGCCTGATTGTAGTGGTGGAGAGGCGCAGGTAAACATTTAAAAAACAAGACGCAAATGGAAAATTTTGGTTCCAACATAAAAAAATAACACACAGTTTGAATAAGTAAAAGGGAGTTAGAACCAAAAATGCCACCGTTCAGCATGTATCACGCTCTGAGGTAGTAAAACCCAGAATATGACGCTGTTATTCTGCGGAAGCCATTTTTGGGAAGAGCGGCAGAATATACGCCTTAAAATTAAAACATTAAACTAACACAAATTAGACAACCTCCCACGCTGCGTTTCCGGTATGCGGCGTCCACTCCAGAAACTTGCTGCCCCATCGGCCGTCAGTTCTGCGTACTATGTGCCCTGCCCATTGCCACTTCAGCTTGCTAATCCGTCGGGCTATGACAGCGACTTTAGTACGTCTACGGATCTCCGTATTTCCGATTCGATCTCGTAAAGAAACCCGGAGCATAGCCCTTTCCATAGCACACTGTGTAATTTTTAGCTTCTGTATAAGGCCTAAAGCCTGGTCCGTGAGCACGTAGAATTTTGTCCAATGACCCCAAGCTACCCATCCTTATCGCTCACGCGTAATTATATTGCTGTCGCGACTGTGCGACGGGCGCCCGCAGTGAGTGTGCGAGCGCGACAGCAACATAATTACGCGCGAGCGATAAGGATGGGTAGCTTGGGGTCATTGGACCAAATTCTACGTGCTCACGGACCAGGCTTTATAGTGAGTGCACAAGGTGAACCGACATCATAAAGGTAGCAGGAAGGCGCTGGACGCAGGCCGCCACCAACCGGGCAACATGGAAAGCATTGGGGGACGCCTATGTTCAGCAGTGGACGTCCTATGGCTGAGATTATGATGATGAGACAACACACAAAAAAACTCAAACCTTGCGATTTATCCCTCGGTGCCCTGTCGCCTTGGGTTCTGGGGACGCCTATGTTCAGCAGTGGACGTCCTATGGCTGAGATGATGATGAGTCAACACATAAAAAAAATACAAACCTTGCGATCGGTCTCTCGGTGCCCTGTCGCCTTGGGATCTATCTCTTTGTGCCCTGTCTCCGGCTCTATTGTTCCTCTGACCCTGATTGAAGCTACGGCCTTGTCTGTTGTTGTTCTGCATTGGCGTGTTCTTTTGTTGTGTATTCTGTAATAAATAAAGAAAAATATACATATTTATTTATTTTCATTGCAGTTAATATGAAAAATTATAGGGACAAATTCGGACGTGGAGCGTGGGACCTCCACCCACAAGGTGGAACGACGACCTCATAAAGGTAGCAGGAAGGCGCTGGATGCAGGCCGCTACCAACCGGGCGGTTTGGAAATCATTGGGGGAGGCCTATGTTCAGCAGTGGACGTCCTGTGGCTGAAATGATGATTGGGATAAAACACTATAAACATTATTATAGCTATTGGAATACACATTTATAATGCAATACTGTTGCATTACAGTACTTTTGTATTCCGGTAGTAAAAGGTAAGATAGCCAGTTCCTCAGTGATTAAGGATTCCGGGTGAAGCTCGCTTCCATCTTTGGCCTGATCATCACTTTCCATCAGGCGAGTTGTGGATAAAAAAATATCTCAAACATAATTTACTACTTGATTATCAAGCTTCCAAAACATTGTTGGCGTTATGTACAATGTCCAATGATATTTATGCATTATTTTATGTATTTCCTGTAAGTAAATTTTACCGTAAGGGAACCAGAGTGACTGACATCGCCCGCAGAATCGCTAAAATCAAGTGGCAGTGGGCGGGGCACATAGCTCGAAGAGTTGATGTCCGCTGGGGCAAGAAAGTTCTTGAGTGGCGACCAGAAGCCGGAAGACGTAGCGTGGGCAGGCCTCCCACTAGGTGGACCAACGATCTGGTGAAGGTCGCGGGAAGTGCCTGGATGCGAGCGGCGCAGGAGCGGTCTTTGTGGAAATCGTTGGGGGAGGCCTTTGTCCAGCAGTGGACGTCTTTCAGCTGAAACGAACGAACGAAATTTTACCTTATGTCCTCTGTCGGAGCCAGAATCGTCATATCGCTGCGCGTCACGTTTCGGCGAGTGCGGACGACGCAACGGCGCAGTGGGCGGTGTACTGAAAGAAACGACATAATATCAGCAAACCACAGATCACAGAAACTAAAGGGAGATGTGACAAGGGGGCGGGGCCGGTGTCGCAGCAATATGCCCAAAAACAGAACACATTGCTCGCGACAGCAATGATGACAGCAGCGACGTTATAATGTAAACAGTTCACATTGCTGGCGTAGTACTAAAGATAATTCGAACGTTGAGTACTGATACCGCAGTGAATAATGAGCACATATTTTGATTACTTTGTGTGTGTGCATTTCTATGCGACCTTTGTCCAGCAGTGGACGTAATCTGGCAGAAACGTCAAGAAATTGTGACACCCAAAGTAGCCAAAAAGATCGCAACACGTCTTTGTTACAATTGAAATAAGGATGTTGTCAACTTTTTGGCCACTTAGGGTGTCACAGGCTATTTGACGCTCACTGTACATACATAAGATGTTTCTGTTATGCAGCTGTGTGTACTAAAATATATCGACAAGCTCGTGTTTTAAAGCAAAAACAAATAGCACATACATTTCTATATCCTCTGCTACATTCGCCTCAGTATCGGGTTTCGCAGCCGACAACCTGTGTGGTAAACAATAACGAATCACATACAAAAGCAATTACACATAAAATATACAGTGCAAACACTAGGTACACATACATAAATTATATATTTGAGGCAATGAGGGCTATCGTTTTAGCGCTCACCAGTTAGCGCCACTGTAGAGTAAGGTCCTGTCACTTGCTAGTAGCGAAGACAGTGGCACCAACTGGTGAGCGCGAAAGTGGTAGGAAGACTATCGCATTTGCACTCATCAAGATGGCGCCACTGTAGAGTAAGGTCCTGTCAATCGCCAGGGGTGCCAACTGTTAAGTATAAAAACGATAGCCCTCATTGAAATCATTGGGGGAGGCCTCTGTTCAGCAGTGTCCTATGGCTGAAATGAAGATGATGATGAAATTAAATATTAAAAAAAGAAACCACTATTTAAATTGAAAAATTGGAAATTTTAAATTTTCAAACATGATTTGAAGAGTAATTTTGATATACAGGGTGTTAGGTAAATGGGTATATGAGCCGGCACTAGCCCATGTTAACATGGTCATATAAATGGTATGGTGAAGTCAGAAAATTGATATCTTCATTTAAATTATTTTAATTTTCATACAAATCGGATTTTATAAAATTTATTTTGTATGAAAATTGAAAAAATTAAAATCATGATATCAAATTTCTGACTTCACCATACCATTTATATGCCTATATTAACATGGGCTAGTGTCGGCTCATATACCCATTTACCTAACACCCTGTATACAGTGCACTCTCATAATATAATTGAGATAAATATAACAAAGCCTCTCAAGCTAAAATCCAACAAGCCCTTCAGCGTCTTTCAGATGCATAGTGCAGTACGGCGTGAGTCCGCAGCGCGAGCAGTACGAGTCTAGTCTTATGTCGCGTTACTGTCTCGACTCGCTCGCGTCGTAGTTTCGTCGCGCCATCCTATTACTAAACCTGTTACGCCTTCTTCTAGCTATCCTAACTCACCTAGCTAGGTTATGGCACACGGCGCGGTGCCGCTCCGCCCAGTCGAGCCGCTGGCAGCGCGACGAGCAGTACGGCGTGAGTCCGCAGCGCGAGCAGTACGAATCGGCGGCGACTATGTCTGACGTCACTTTGTTTGTAGTCGCGTCGCACTGTTCCTTAGCCTGATACACATAGTTACACACGTCTAGCTTCTTCCCAGCTTACCTGACGTGGTTGTGGCACACTTTTGTCTCATCTGCGTCGCTGTCTCGCCTCGATTGCGTCCTCTCGTTGCTCCTATCTATTTTCAAACCTTTTTTTTTCTTACCTGGCGAGGTTATGGCACACGGCGCGGTGCCGCTCCGCCCAGTCGACGAGCAGTACGGCGTGAGTCCGCAGCGCGAGCAGTACGAGTCTAGTCTTATGTCGCGTTACTGTCTCGTCTCGCTTGCGTCGTAGTTTCGTCGCGCCATCCTATTACTAAACCTGTTGTGCCTTCTTCTAGCTATCTTCTAACTCACCTAGCTAGGTTATGGCACACGGCGCGGTGCCTCTCCGCCCAGTCGAGCCGCTGGCACCGCGACGAGCAGTACGGCGTGAGTCCGCAGCGCGAGCAGTACGAGTCCGCGGCGGAGCCACACGCGACACACGCGCGCGACGCAACGCGCTGTAGCGCGGGAATTGTTAGCTGTGCAATCGTGTTTGGGGATACAGGTTCGTTTATTTTTTATTTCCTTTCTTGTATTAGTTATTTATTTAACAAATATCACTATTATGTGTAAGTAGGGAGCGCGTAAACTGAGCGCAAGCGTCACAATGCAGATGCAGAGAAAAGGATTCGAGTAATTGTAGAGAAGAAAAGTATGTCTATTACTACTTTTTTTCTGTACTCGCCTACTCCAGGAGCATTTTACTCATCTCTAACCTCCTTATTAATAAAAAGTTACACCTAGGATGAACCTTGGATTAAAATAACATTTCCATTTTTCATACTAAATGACAATTTAAGCCAGAGTTCAACTAGGATGTAACTTTTATTAATAAGGGGGTAGATGTTTTAACTTAATTCTATCTTTCTGTCTATGACCATACATTATGGTTAGTAATAAAAACTTACAGCTGCATCTCAGTTTAAGCGCACTCATAAATATATTTTGTCATAAAACTATGTTCGATATTTCCATCTCTACACATTCCTAGTGGTGAGTTCACTATTCGATTATAAATCAATCTGTACTTTGTAGAAGGTAAATATTCTGAATATTATTTTGTACTTGTTACTGTACTGGTGATTAAAAGCTGTACTGGTGATTACCTCTAAAATACTTCTCAGGAATTCAAAAATGAAACAGCAGATTCTTATCACAATTTATTTATTTAAAACATAAACTAAATGCACAGTTGAACAACCCAACATTGTACAGTCAACGTCGAATAGTCCGTGACACCCAAAGTGGCCAAAAAGTTGCCAACACAACCTTATTCCAATGTAACAAAGACGTGTTGCGAACTTATTGCCTACTTTGGGAGTCACGAACTATTTGACGCTGACTGTACCTGCGTTATTATAACAAAAACAAATTAAACACTAGCAAATGCACGTTTTACAACATAAAAATACTTACCCTAAAATTATTGTAAAGTTAAGTCTAAAAAGTAATTATTATAATAATAATAAGTCGTATCCAGGAATGTCATGGTCACAAAAATTGGAGAAATTGGAACTTCAAACCATTATCAAGTAATAATTCCAAGACTATAGGTCTCTATAGGTCTATAGTCTGATCTGTGAGCACGTAGAATTTTGTCCAATGACCCCTAGCTACCCATCCTTATCGCTCGCGCGTAATTATACATAATTACGCGCGAGCACGACAAAATTCTACGTGCTAACAGACCGGGTTTTGGGGTTTGGAGGGGTGACATAATGACGTGACACAGCTTATTATTGTCTAATGGCTTCAATGGTGCGAATTTGAAGCACACTGGTTTCGCCAATGTCGAGTGTTTAAAGAGACACGGTGGACAGTGGAATTTGAAGTTTGCCCGGTGATAATTTAAATAGTGAATAGGCACTCACAGGGCAGATATGTACCATCATAGACTGCATCCCACTTAACATCAGGTGCGATTGTGGTCAAATACCTGCCTCGTTATGCATAAAAAAAATTCATTCTTCATTGTTTTTTTTTTAAACTGACACAGCTTAAAAAAGGAAATCTGAAGTCTCGCTGACGTTTGACGTTACAAAAACAACCTTCCATACCTCAGACACTAGTTAAATCTACAGTTGAAAACCAATCCCGTATTCAGGACGAAAATAAAAAGGTTTTTTAGAGAATTTGTGTCTTAGAATTATTAGTAAATGATGTCATTACCAAATTACAGTACATAAAATATGTCAATGTTTTAAAATGAGTCTTGACTCAATCAAATGATGTTATTTTATAACATCTAGTCAACACAAAAGCATTTTCATTATATTCCAGTCTATGTGCGTTACATGCTACAAGTAGAAACATAAGTAACTAATCAAATATTTAATGATTATTTCAGAATATTTTATTCTTTCTAATCTATGTACCAACAATTTTAAAATCGATCCCTAGCTTATACATCGAACCTATATTAGGACAGATATTTAATTTTTTTATAATCAGCTATTCAATCAATGATAAAGTACACAATAATTGATTAAAAAATACAACCACCTGATTTAAAATGTACCACAATTTTTAGATCTAAACTATCCTATGTCCTATACAGTGTGTCCGGGCATGTATTGATCAAACTTTAAGGACGTAATCTATAGACAATTTTATCGATGAAAATACTTCAAATTTGGGTCTTGCCCCATTTCTCGCAAAATTACAAGGATTTAAGTTTTTAATTTTTAGTTTTCATCTCTTCCTTCAAAAACAAGTGAAAACGTGGGTAACTTAACATTAATAAGCAAATATTTTATATCATGCAATAGCCAATAAAATTATCTACTAGTAGAAGTAGAAAACAGACACAAGTTTCATACATTTTAAGGGAGTAAGAATGGATTTAATTAGAAAAAAACATGACTTTTTTCACTTCATTTTCAGTTATTTTCCAACACAAGAAAAACCAGGTCGTTAAGGTATGTTTTATTTGCATTTTATTATTAGTATTTGAGCCATTCTACTAGATAATTTTATTGGCTATCGCATGATATAAAATTTTTGCTTATTAATGTTAAGCTACCCACGCTATCACTTGTTTTTGAAGGAAGAGGTGAAAACTAAAAATTAAAAACTTAAATCCTTGTAAATATGCGAGAAATGGGTCAAGCCCCAAATTTAAAATATTTTCACCGATAAAATTGTCCATTGATCACGCCCTTAAAGTTTGATCACTACATGCCCGGACACACTGTATAGATCGTTTCATTCGCGAAGACGCGCCCCACCATTCTTCCACGAAAGTTTGAGTGTTATCGGTACACGCTAATTATCCTTTAGTGCACAAGCACACCACAATAATGACGCTCGGATTGTTCGGATCAAACTGCCATCACCCCGCGCTTCCCTCGGCCAACAATTGGTGGGGCGCGTCTTCGTGGATGAAACGATCTATCTCAAGGCACAAGCTAACCTACTAACTTCAACTTACGACGTACAATCATATAGGATGTCTAAAAGAAGAATTTAAGTTTCTCGCCGCCAATATTGGGGTTGAAACTCTTGCCCTGTATTACTGACGCGCTCTGCCTGTCTATGACCAGGGTAAATCGACCGTTGCCAGGGTAAGACGAATCGGTATATACCTTCCATAGTTCTGTGTTGAGACCAGGGTTTTTGTCCTCTAGTAGATCGAAGACCATGTTTAAGTCTTCCTTGTTATCAGGTAGTAGACGAGAGGGTATCTTTATTACAACATTCTTCCGACCCAGCGACCCGGTCGGTGAGGGCATATCGCTGTATGCTGTATTAGGGTCTGTTACTGTCTCCCGACCAGAATAGGTTTCTTTTGTAGGTGTCTCGACGATTTGGGAAGACTCATCGATTTCGTACTTGCATACTTTTATGTCGGCTTCGTTTTGAGAAATCACATCCCATTGGTCGATTTTCAAGTCTGGATACTTTCTTTTCAGATCAGATTTCAATTCCTCGATGGTCATTTCTTTTTCTTTCTTCTTCCCTTTTGCATTTACGTTGCTGTTGCTCATTTTCTTCAAATGCATCTTGGTTAGTTCTTCAAGACTCGCTTTGGGTCTCAGTAGAGACTGTAAATGACCGAGTTTGAACTGTACAGGGTTCCCGTCGATGAATTTATTGAAATCACTCTTCGTTATAACCTGAGCGGAGAGTTTATCTATCTGTAGTACTACATCCAGTTTAGTCTTTGCACGTACTGTGCTGATTTTCCTCCAATACTTCGTCCGAAGTCTCGGATTCTGTTTCTGTAGTTGTTCTATCACAACATCTGTGTCTTTATCCGTCTTCACAACCATGCTTATGATTCCCACAGCGCCGCGGAATTCTGTAGACTTTAAATTGATGTGTAGCCTTTCGTTAACCTCAGGAATGGAATTCTCCATCCATTCTCTAGAATTCATGTTCTGGCAGATGATGAAAATCACTCCGTCGAAAAGGTACATATCGTGGAATGTTGGTACGGAGTTGGGAAGCTCGAAAACTCCTTTCTCGTAAGCATCACAGACGATGTTCTCGAAAGTTCTCTTGATGGAATGGAACAGGACTTCGTCTACGCGTGTCTCTGGGTAGTTACTGGGACCAACGTACAGTTTTAAGTCGTCGGCGATCAGATCTGAATAGTGATTGGTCCTGATTCGAGTGAGAGGAGTATTCGTGATCTCTGGGTCGATCGGTGCATACATCATCTTCAGTACTTTATCCCTCAATTGTTTTCCTTCATCATTATCATCAACATTGTCATCTTTATAGGAATCTTCGAAACTTACGTCTCTCTTTTGCCGATCAATAATTCTGAAGCTCAACTTTTCTCCTTCGTAAGTAGGATCAAAATCTGGACTTTTAATCACATCTAGCGATTCTGGGTCGACACCAAACTGTCTTTTTTGCTTCCCAGCTACGTCCGAATAGTATTTCCAACAGTCTGGCTTCAAACCGGGATATTTCGCTTGCAGTTTCAACAAAATTTCCACAGATTCAACATGAGCGTGCTCTTTAGGCAAACGCAGGACTACCCTAGTGTACCTAACTAGATTCTTAATATCCCTAAAAGTTAGCTTCAAGCCGGTGGAGTTGATGAATTTTGGCAGCACTTCAGTCAAGTAATCTTTAGTTTCTAAGCTATCACAAATGTATATCACAGCTCCATTAGACAAGTAAATATCTTGGAATTTTGGAATGATGAGATTCGCAAATCTTTGCATCTTCATGTCCTTGTGCAAGTACTCTTTGAATAGATGCTTCAAGCGTCTTATGTGGGTCCCTTCAAGTTTATTTTGCGGATACCCTTCTAACGTTATGGCAACTTTGAGTTCGTTTTCGACGTGCAAATAATTCGTTCGTCTATGGTAGGCTATGCCTCTATTGCTATCGATATTTAGGTTACTACTTCTACTAATTAGGTTTTCGTTGCTCTCAATTATAGATTCAGTCTTGTCAGACACTGCGACAGCTGACGTAGCTGTAATATTGTTATTGTCATCTTCTGTGATTTCCTCAATCTTCTCTCTCTCATCCTGATCACTATTGTAGTTGTTCGCTTCATCCGACCAAACTATAACTTCATCTTTATCGCTTATATACTTAACGTCTTTCAATTTCTTCAATATTTCGTTCCGAACGTTGTTTTCGAATTCGTCTTTCACGCCGCGATCTACATTTTCGTCATCAATAGGGACGATTTCTACGTCTGAATCGTCGTTGTCGTATACTTCTTCTACATGTTGAATGACGATTTCTTCTGCTTTTTCAACTGCATCAGACTTTTGGGTTACTTCCGCTCTGCTGCTATGGATGTTTCTTGGCGTAGCCTCTTCAGAGCGCAATTCTTCCAAAAGCTTGACCCTGGACGCGACACTGCATATATCTTCAAGATCAGACAGCAAGCACTCGTAGTAAATTTCAGTGTAACCAGTGAGTTCAAATTCGGTTTGATTGTAATCGATCACGTTTTTGAAGGTGGGGCCTCGAATGATTTCGCCTGAGACTCGATCGATGAGGAACGAAGTGCATTCGACGCTATCGACGTTCTTCTGAGAGTAGATTTTCCACTGATCCGTTTTTAGCGTCGGGTTGAAGTATTGTAGGAGTTTGAAAGCGTCTTGTGCGGTGGCTGGCCAGCAGGACTGAGGTATTTTCAGCACAGCCAGACAGAGCCTTTTCACCTTAGCTTTGAGTAGGATCAAATTGGTGCACATCCTCTCTTGCAGTCCCGGGGATATCCTCACCATCCAATCTCTAGTGTCCAAATCCTTGCATATGCAAACTATCGCGCCCCGATTCAGGTAATAGTCTAAAAACACGGGTACCTTCTTCAAAAGATTGGCTTTCAACTGCATATCTATGACGTCAGTCAGGCAGCGCTGAAAAAGCTGCATTTGTCGTAACCGCATCTTCGATTTGGGGTATCCGGCCAACGCTATAACTACCTTCAAAGAGTCTCCTACGATATCCATGTAGTCACAGTTTCGAAGTTGGATGAGTCGATTCGTTTCGTCAGCTTCGTCTTCGCTATCGCTGTAGAAATCGCTGTACTTAAGATCACAAGTGATCTCACTCTTGCCTCTCTTATGAGCTACATCCAACTTCTTACTGGTGACGTCAGATCTTTTACTAACCGTGTCAGTTTTACTCAACTCGGACTTGACATCTGTCGTTTTGCTAGCTACTGATTTCCTACTCAGATCGGTTGTTTTATCAAATCTACTGGAATAGTCGGACTTTTTGCTTATTTCAGTGTATTTGCTGGCTACAGACTTAGCTTGGTTTAGCCTGTCCTTTCGGCTGTCTTCCGAGCAAAGGACGCACGTGGACGGGGTGGAGCTTCCTTCGGAGCTGGCCTGATCCCAGGATCTCTTGAGCTTGGTTTTGCAGGAGCACACGGTTTCCCGCTCGTTCTGCGAAGAATGATCTCGGGTCATCGGCTGGTGGTGATGGAACCACTTCTGTGGTGAATGATGCCTACGTCCGTTTTGAGCCAGAAGCGAGCATGCGAGCACCAGTCCGAGCGAAATTTAGAATTTTCTTTTTTTCTCCCGTTAGCTCCTCGTACTAAGCTAAATATGCTTGTGTCACGAGTGAGCTCACCACAATAGTCGAGCGGCGGCGGGGACCGAACCCGCGTTCCCCGGATCACGAGTCGACCAGTCCGATCCCTTCACCGTTCGGCTATCGTGGCTACAAAGAGTTGGTAGACTTTTTTCCACTTACACACGCGGTCAAAATATTCGAGGCGAAAAATATGATACTTGTAAGAATATCGCAAATACATATTTTCAAAGTTAGTTTCAGAGAGTAAGCAAAGCAAAAAGGACCCTATAATGATGTTAATTTTGAACTATAATTGACTCAAAGTATCCTATGAATCGTATGAATTTTGGGACAATTTATTTCGATCATTCTAGAACATTTTTTCTTTTACCGTTGCATTCAGAATATTTACCTTCGTACATTAGAAGGTCATGCAGACGACGTATATGCTTTTGAATATTATTTTTCTATATTAAAATGTGGACCGACGACCTCATAAAGGTAGCAGGAAGGCGCTGGATGCAGGCCGCTACCAAACGGGCGATGTGGAAATCATTGGGGGAGGCCTATGTTCAACAGTGGACGTCCTGTGTTTGAAATGATGATGATGATAGCAAAATGCTTTTTGCAAATAAAAATCTCAAAAAATCCAAAAGTACATCGTCTGCAAGCCCTTCATCTATATTTTAAAACGCTATGTGAGACTTCTCTAATGCTGTAACCGTATTTTCGGATATATTCATCTCTGTCACTCATAAAAGGGCATTGGCGTGAGCGAAATCGACAATTAAAGTTGAAAAAACGACAACTTAGCCTATATCCATGCACCTATTTTGCCATCAACAAGAAGAAATGAAGATAGTAGTAATTCATGATAGGCATAGAAGTTATGATTTGAAGACATTTAGGATTTGCCACACTGGATGGACGCGTTATGCGTCTGCAGTTAGGTCTTTGTCTATACCGCAGAACGCGTCCGAAGCGAGAATCGGTGGTGGCGGTGATCCTCGCCACCAGTCTTAAACGGTCAAAACGCAACCATATGATAATAAAATAGGGTTCAAATTATGATGGCAATGTATGTAGAGTTGAGGCACAAAATAGTAACAGAAGACAATCACCTGTACGCACTTCATTTGCATACGCACACAGACGCGTCTCAAATTGGCGGCATTCGCGCTCGCACTGGTTTAGAGTGGTTTAGACACATCGCGGCAGTGGTTTAGACTGGTTTGCGATTATTGGCGATATCATCGTAGCGCAGTGGTTTAGACTGGTTTACAATTATTAGGGATATCGTGTCGGTGAGTTTTGTCTATGTGTGCGTTGCCCAAGCGCACTTTGTATGTAGATTGTCTTCTGCTCCTTACTTTGTGGTTGAGGGTAGTTTTGGAAGTATAAAACAAACTGTATACTTACAGAATCACCAGCACCCGCCGCGAAGCTACCTTCGACGTCACGCGACTCCAAATTCCTGGAATAAATAGCTGTGTTAAAGAACATCTTTTTCAAAATCATTTATTAATCCACCAAAGCTTAGCGGTGTAGATGTAATGTATTTTGAAGAGGTGTGATGCGATTTAATGCCGATCACAAGGGACAGACAAGATCTTTTCAAAAATGCAAAAAAGCTAAAGTCTGTTCGCCGAGAGTTGATAAAAAAAAATATATCAGAGGTTCTAAACTCATTACAAATTGCGGCCCGCTAATTATTTTTGTCGATATAATGAAAAAGTTGGTAGATTATTTATCATTATTATCTCTTTTTTTACGGGAATTATTCCGGTTAGGGCATACGTGGGGACTGGGGATACGGATCAAACACGTGGCGTCCATGTTTTGGATAAAAAGTATTTCATTATTATCAAGTGGCTTATAGTGTATCCCAATGTTGGGCAAAGCCCTACCCACTGTCATACCATTAATTTCGGTCTTATGTAAAATCAATCTATTCCGTTTCACACATTGCGGCCCGCCGGCCGGGGCGCTTGACGACAGCTGCGTGGCTCATACCATGGTACTCAGTGCGCGTTGTGACAAACGACGCCCGCCATACAAAATGCGATAATGAAGAATGTTCACTAATTTTGTTTTTTAGCTTTCTGTATTCTCTGTTAAAAATAAAAAATACACGTGAAAGAATTATTTCGATACGTCAATTAGTTTCCAAGATATTGAATTTTAAAAGTGCGGGCGGCGGCCGGCCCGCCATTTTATGCGCGTGACGTCATATTACAACGACTGGCTCATATTTGTATGGGTGGAATCTTGCAAACTGAATTAAGACCCACTTCCAGGCAACCGATTAAGCTGACATTTCGCAAACACATGTGATTTGGATGACCATGCAATATTATGATGACATGGAGCTGATCTGATGATGGAGCTGGAAGGTGGCCATAGGAACTCTATAATAAAACGACTTAAATGCATCGAGTTTGGGCTCGTTCGTTTTGTATTGATGAGTATTTTAATTCTATATAGTAATCGGGGTCTAATGATGGAGCTGGAAGGTAATTCGCAATAAAACGACACAATCGCATCAAGTTTGGGGGGACGCCTATGGTCAGCAGTGGACGTCCTATGGCTGAGATTATGATGATGAGACAACACACATAAAAATACAAACCTTGCGATCTATTTCTCGGTGCCCTGTCGCCTTGGGTTCTGGGGACGCNAAAAAAAAAATATTTAAGTATGTTTATATCCGTTTTCTAGTGAGCGGACGCTGTGAATGTACGTCACACGGGGTCACGTGACCGTCGGCGGGACTCAATATTTAAGCGAACTTTGAATGCCTATAAAATCATAACTACTGGGTATTTTTGAATGAAATAAAAACTAATGTATTTGTAAATGTAAAAGCTTAAGTGTAACATAGGTTTCAAGTGATTTTGCATACCTAGTAACATTCTCAATTAAGCGACAGTCGCTATTGCAAGACATTTCATAATATTTATCAACTCTCGGCGAACAGACTTTATGAGTCACTGGTATGGGGTTGTCAGGGGTCATGTTTGGCTTTGTATGGACTTGTCCGGCCTGTCCGGCTTTTGTTAGGCTTTTTATGTGGCTGCCGCGCCAGTCCAAAGTCGAACAACAGAATTATGTTCATTCGAAGATGATAGTACTCATTCACGAGTATGACACTCACGCCCGTATTCACAAACATTACTATGAGGTCTCACAGTGCGCGTGGACGCACAGGGTCACACACGAACCAATCACAGAGCTCTATTAACGCTGTGCGTTAGATTTGGTGCTTCACTTAATCAAGTATCGTTTGTGAATACGGGTGTCATTGTTTTTAGACCTGGCAACTCCTACACTGGTAGATAATTATTTGTGACAAGATTTTAACCAGTATGTGAAAAGTAGTTAAGGCGTCCTGCCTGTAGTGATACCTTGTACATACAGCCTTGGCCAAAAGTATTGAGCACCCCCTAAATACTGCTTATACGTGATAACTATAAAAGATACTCAAAGATATTTGATAAAAACCTTTCTTTGACAGGTTTTGAAACATAAACTCACGGCACAACGTGCAATAAAACACGTTTCGAGATGTTTAGCTATGATACTGTAGTATTGTTAGTCTTTGAAAAATCATAACAAATCTTCTTCCGACCTCGCTGCTGAGTTATCAGCTGAAATTAATACGCCGATTTCTGGAAGAACAACTCGCAGAAGACTCCAAGAAGCTGGGCTTAAGGGCTATACAGCCAGAAAGAAGCCATGGCTCTCAGTAAAGACCAAAACAGCTCGTTACGAGTAGGCTTTAAAATACCAAACTTTTACCGAGGAAGATTAGAAAAATATTGTGTGGTCAGATGAATCAAACTTTGAGGTAAGTTAGCCAATATCATGTAATAACAATACGCGACAATAATATTATAAAACTATATTTGTAAAAATAAATATTGGACCGAAAAACACTTAACAAAATTTCGTTACTTTATGATTGTTGGCACACCTGGTGTGACATTTGTCCGTCGTCGAGTAGACGAAGAATTTACCCCGGAGTGTAAGGTACCTACCGTCAAACATGGCGGCGGCAGTGTGATGGTCTGGGGGTGCATGAGCGCCGCAGGAGTTGGGGAAATGTTTGTGTGTGAAGGACGCATGGACTCTACAAAGTACATAAACGTTCTTGAATCCGCACTTCTGCCCTCGTTTACAACACTTTTTGGTGACACCAACATGGAAAGCGTCAAATTCCAGCAGGATAACGCACCTTGTCACAAACGATGGCTTGGTTTAGTGAAAATAACATCGAGCTGCTTGAATGGTCTGCCCAGTCACCAGACCTGAACCCCATCGAGCATTTGTGGGGTCTATTGAAGGACAAGGTCCGGCGCCATTGAATAAAAACAAAAGAAGACCTAAAACGTCGCTTGCGGGAAGAGTGGAACGCTTTAACATGTGACGATTGTAATAAATTAGTACAATCTTTACCAAAAATAACTTCTGCAGTAATTAAGGCAAAGGGTGGTCCAACAAAGTATTAATTTTTTGTTGTTAATAAACAATATAATACTGTTAAAAACTGTTTTTATTCAGACACATGTATAATACCTTCAAAATTAATAAATATCATGGGTGCTCAATACTTTTGGCCAAGGCTGTATAAACGAAATTGTCGTCCATTATTTTGCAAAAACTGTTTCAAAAATATTTGGTTTTGTTTGGGTTGTATTGTAAATAAATTGCTAAGATTATAACTTTCTAAAAACATTTGTACAAATATGTGCACACACTTCTTGAAACCATGTCTCACCGGCAAAAGGTATCTTCACAGCTGGCAGTAGAAATAAGAATACTTAGCACACAACTTTAGGATGCATTACATTCTAAGATAAGCATCGCTAGTAAGCATCCTTGAGTGAGACGCACGCTTAGAAGTGACAACGAAAATATTTAGCTTTGTGAAAATTTCCACTTACATTATGTATAAACTTAAATCGTATTCAGTCATCGTATCAGAATAATTTATTTGAAGCAAAACAAGAATTTTGCTAAACTTTATCTATTTTATTTTTCATTGCCAACTCCGTTTTGCCGTTACCGATTCTGTTTTTTTCTTTTTTCGCTCTTTGCTTGCCTTGGTATAAAAGATTTAAAAAGTAGGTGGAAAAGAGACGTATTACAGACAGTTAATTAAAGAAAACTATTTATAACTTATAACTATAAGTGCATTAAGTATGCATGTATGCATTAATAATAAGGCACAGCTACAGAGAACATTATAATAATATAACATTATCCAGCGTCAAGTCTGATCTTGGATTACAGCTGGGCACAACAATGTCAATTTGATTATGAGAAAGAAAGCAAGCAGTTTATTGCTTAGTTGCTTATTTTATTGCTTAGTCAGTGATAGATAATGCTGTATGACTGCTGAAAGTTGTGCTATCGATAGTTGACCTCAAAACCTGGTGTTATTGGCAAAATTATAGTATTTTTATGCAGAACAAGGCAGGTATTTGACTGCAATCGCACCTGATGTTAAGTGAGATGCAGTCTAGGATGGTACAAATCTGCCCTGTAAGTGCCTATTCACTCTCGCCTTGAAAAGGCCCGGATTATAACGTTCGGGAGACAGCAGCAGGCAGCGAATTCCAGTTCCTAGCTGTTCGCATTATAAAAGAGTTATCGAAACGCCGACTGAGAGTTGGTTGATTAAAAAACATTGTTGATTTGCGGCAACTATCGATAGACGTATCATAGCAACACTAGCCGTGATGGGGAAATGAAGTCGATTCATAACAAGCAAAAGAATGTTGCAAAAACAACACAACACCAATTTATATTAACGGTGCTTTCTGAACAAACAAACTTACCAAGTGACGTGTTTTTCGGATCGCAAGCTAACAAAAGAAATAAAGTAATGAATCATGTGATATCTACAATAATGTAAAGTAAGTAAATAACTATGACAATAATAAACTAACTGGAAAATATGTACTTAGTTCTAGAGCAGGGGCTCCCTAACTTATTTGAGACGCTCCCCTTTCGACCATAATAATAATCCGCCGTATCGAACAGTCTGGAATGCACTACACACTGGACAGGCTGTCTCCGGAAACATTGAGTATTAGGATAGATCCAGTTTATTCTAATTATTGGTACCGTTTGATAGAGCTCATGAAGCACTTTCAGGATCAGTAACTAGTTTTTTGATATCATGTATAGTTAGGAAATAATCGAGTGAGATCACTTATCGTTTCCACCCTGTATACAGGTCAGTGCTGGAATTTATTCTCTCAGCGGTCACAAGTTTTTTGATACTTACCTACATAGATGGGTACACTTTAAGGCGGTTATCACACTGTGCCGCGCTCCGCTGCGGAGCGACAGATTTGATCATTGTATGCAAATACCTCAGTTTGTATAGAAAACACGCGCGGTACTTCACACTGACAACGCGTCCGCGCGCTGATTTTTTTTATGAAAATCAGTGTGATAACCGCCTAAAGGGGAGGCCCTGGGGGGC
Organism: Ostrinia furnacalis; assembly: GCF_004193835.3. Classification (NCBI taxonomy): domain Eukaryota; kingdom Metazoa; phylum Arthropoda; class Insecta; order Lepidoptera; family Crambidae; genus Ostrinia; species Ostrinia furnacalis. The sequence continues at coordinate 75,858 of NW_021130673.1, read as the reverse complement.
GCGCCCACCACTTTGGGAACCCCTGTTCTAGGGTCTCCACAGACTACAAACTCGTCGGCCGAAAGTTTAATAGGGTATTTACCAATCAATTGACGTACTTTTTAAAACTATCAAAACGAGACTCCCATAGATTTTGTATGGCAATACTAGCCAGTGACGTCACACTACTTTTTTCAATTGGTTGCAACCAAAAATCTTAATTTACAGGTCATTTCAAATAAATTTAGTTTTTAAGACCAGAATTAAGTGCCCTTTTAAAAAAGTTGTGCTTTAGAATTATTGGGGAGTGGTGTCAAATACCACTCTCCGAAAGGATCGATCACATCCCTAGGGAGGGTCTGGATTGGAATCCCCAAGGAAAACGCAAACGTGGTCGACCCAGGCAAACTTGGCGGCGCACTGTAGCGGACGAGGCGAAGAAGATCGGCAAAACCTGGAGCGAGATCAAGCGAGAAGCTCAAGACCGAACGAGATGGAGGACTGTTGTGGACGCCCTCTGCCCCATCTAGGGGACATAGGACCATAAGTCGAGTAAGTCAAGTAAGGTGTCAAATACCCAATTGGACTGTTAATCAGTCAGTATGAAAGTAAGCACATTACACTGATTTGGTATCGGCCGACTCCTCATACAAATTCGAAACCGACCAACTATCGGCCGATAAAAATCTGTAGTCTGGGGCTCTATAGTAGTCTACACACACTACACTACGTTTATGTTAATAAATCGAATTTTACATGTTGAATGTTATAAAAATTAATAACTCACCTGTCGTTAACATTGCGGACCACGATTCTGCCGTCTGGAAGTATGCACCGGTTGGACGCGATGGATTGAGTTACCTGAAACAATATCATCATCATCATCATCGTCATCATCATCAGGTCATTTAGTTTCCACAACAGGAGCACCACCATTCAGGGCCGGATCTACCTATGGGCTGATTGGGCTGCAGCCCAGGCAGTGTTGCCAACAGCTACCAAAGGCTCGTAGCTAGGAATTTAACAGAAAGTAGCTAGATTGAGTATTTTTTTCTCCCTAAAAAGTAGCTAGAAGTAGCTGAATTCAGAAGTAAATAAAATACTAAAGAAATAAACACTGCAGTTAATAAATCAGCTATAAACTTTAATAAACTTAACTTTAATACTGTGACTACTTAATTAACAAATAAAAGAAGACAATATTTTGATTATCTACCGAATATTATAATTATCTAATATCCCATTTTGTCAACTAGGTACGGCTTTAGGAAAAACGTAATTGTGACAGCACTGGCCGCTTTTCCTGAGCGAATCTTTTATGCATAAAATAGAATTCAGAGTTATTAAACTCATTCTATTCCTCTGTTTATTTTTTATTAATTCATTTGGGAGAACAATCTTTCTACCTCAGCATTTGAATGCGGAAGTGAAAGACATGCTATAGCGAGTTACAAATACTTTGTAAAAATTTATCATAATCAATAGTTGCTAGAAAAAGTAGCTAAAAAATTTAGCTACAAGTAAAAAAAAATTGTAGCTGCCTGACATCAAAAAGTTGCTAAATCTAGCTATAAAGTAGCTAAGTTGGCAACACTGAGCCCAGGGCCCCGGGGTTACAAGGGGCCCCCAGTAGGCCTAAGATGCGCGCCGTGATAACTTTTATCGACGTCAAAATGTATGGGCAAAATCGATAAAATGGCGTGATAACCGCTTATCGCGGCGCGCATCTTAGGCCTCAGCCTCGAACTTAGCGGGCAGCGGGGCGGGAGCGGCGGCGGCGCTGGAGCGGGGCGGGCAACGCAGACCCGTTCTCGAAACAAGCGGGCAGCTCGCGCGGCGCTTTAGCGGCGAAGTGTTGTGTACAAGAAGTAATTGGAAGAAAAAATTTTAAAAAATATCTCAAAAATTTAGTACCTATGCAATTTTTAATCAATTTTTTCTTATGACGTTGTCACGTAAAAATATCGTCCGTAAACCGACTTTACAGACTTTTTATTTATTTTTTTCAAATTATTGCCTACTTTTTAGCGGGATCTGGGGGCCCCTTGTATCCCCGGGGCCCTTACGTTACCTAACGTAAGTAATAGGCAGAAAAAAAAAATAAAAAAAATCTCGAAAAATTTTTGACCTCTTTTTTTCGATAAAAAAAAATAGGTCTAGTTTCACCTATTTTCATATGTGCACTTTATCGTAACTCACACTGTATGTATAAGAATAATATATCATTATAGAAACAGTTTTTTGGCATGGCTATTAGTTGAGTACTAAGATAGGCCCCCAAGTAGCTTCAGCCCAGGGCCCCACAAATTCACGATCCGGCCCTGCCACCATTTCTTGTCTTGGCTGGCTTGGAGGTTATATTACTAAAATAATATACTTACGATCCTAACTAGATCTACTATTACATAAAAATGAAGTAGTTTGTGAAGATTTTTTACAGTTAGCTTTCGACCCGCAGCTTCACCCGTGTGAAATTTTGTCTGCCACAGAAAAACTTTATCGCCTGCGTCCCTGTTACAAAAACCGGGATAAAAACTATCATATGTCCTTTCTCGGGAGTTCAGGACTCAAACTATCTCTATGCCAAATTTAATCAGAATCGGTTCAGTAGTTTAGGCGTGAAAGAGACAGACAGACAGAGTTACTTTCGCATTTATAATATTAGTATAGATAAATGAAATGAAATGATGAAATTAATTTACATGAACTTTCTGGAGAATCGGCAGGCAAGAGCTAAAGCGTGGTCCTTGAGCACGTAGAATTTGTCCAATGACTCCAAGCTAGCCATCCTTATCGCTCGCGCGTAATTATGTTGCTGTCGCGCTCGCACACTCACTGCGGGCGCCCGTCGCACAGTCGCGACAGCAATATAATTACGCGCGAGCGATAAGGATGGGTAGCTTGGGGTCATTGGTCAAAATTCTAAGTGCCCACGGACCAGGCTTTAGTGAATACTTACACCCACATTCTTCTTCCGGGCAGCTTCCAGCTGCAACAGCTGCTGCTGCAGCATCATCGACTGCTCCTGAACTTTTAGCCGTTGGAGCTCCAGCTGGATGCCCTTCATCTTCGTCTCCGGGTCCTGGGGACAAATAAAATAAATAAATATCCTTAAGACATTTTACACTGCGTTTCTAGTCCCAAACTAAGCAAAGCTTGTACTATGGGTACTAGACAACGGATATGAATATACTTAAATACTTTTTTTTGTAAATACATACTTATTATACATAGAAAACACCCAGTCCAATACAAACAAATATGTTCATGCACACAAATGTTTGTACTGTGCGGGAATCGAACCCGCTACCTCCGGAATAGTAGTCCGTTTCGAACCACTATACCAAACGGCCGACCGAAATGTGATGATAAGTACATGGGTGTACCCAGGGGGAAACAGGGGAGGGCAGCTGCCCCCATCCCGCCATGGAAATCGCTTTGAAGGAGCTAAGTCAAACAATCTGACCTAAAAATCTGACTTGTCCCCCCGCTGGGCCAAAAACTGGGTATGATTTGCCGGTCCCCAATAAATGATTTGTCTAAACTCTAAATGATTAAAAATATAAAAAAAAATAAGTTAATTTCCAGTAAATTATACAGGTAACCAAAGTATTATTAGTCATTTTAAGACAAATTATTATTGTAGTGTCATTTCATCAAGTACTTATGAATCTTTTACGTTAAGAAATATCTTCCAATTTATAAAAAAAAAATTTATGATCATTCTTTCCCCCAGGACTACGGTGAGCGACGGTAATAATTTACCATCAGGTGATCCGTCTCCTGTCCCATAAAAGAAGGAAAAATCTCTTCACTTGGATATTTTTAACCAACTTTAACAAAAGGAGGAGGGTCTCAATTCAGTCGGTATGTTTTTTTTATCCAAAAGAACTTACCAAATCATCATCAAGCGTAGGCATTGCAGTCTCGTCCATATCTTCACCGTTGATCATATCGTCATGTCTCCTATAAAAAGCAACAACAATAAATATAAATTATCATACAGTTTACTGAATAAATAAGGATAACGGGGTGTCCGATTGACGTTACAACCTGGGTGTCAGACTCAGACGTAGAAAGTCAAAATCAAATTGCAATTAATGAAGGCGAGTGAGCTTTACATGTGGTGGCTGGCTAATGTTTGTTTTTCAAAAGTTTTGCAGACTACACTATCGTTATGTGCATGTACACATACACACACAAGTAAAGCTCACTCTGCTTCATGAGTTGCAAGAAATATAGTATGTATAAGCCATTTTCAGGGCACTAATACACATCCCAAATATAGCTTGCCCTACCACTACTTTGAGACAAAATTTTATTGGACTGGTGCTGAGAAGTGGTGGCAGAAACTCGGTCAACTTTGAAAATAATAACTTTACACACTGCGGGATGCTGCATTATTATTATATTTCCTCAGAAAGTCAGAAACGATTAATGATCTAATAATAATGGAAGTATGACGACGTATTGTTACGTGTCATGAAATTACGCTGAAATAACGTAAGCTCAATGACCTGTTTGCTTCATTAAAAACACATCGAGAAATTATATTTAAGAGATAACAGATGAAATAATAGTACCTATTTTCTTATGAAACAAAGAATACCTTCAGTATAAACACATCACGGCTAGAAGAATTAATGATAACACTCAAACACAAACTTGGAAGAATCGAGAAAAGTACCTACCCTCACTCACAACAAAAAAAATTGTTACGATAATAAGAACGCTAAAGTCTGTCTGCAGCGGGTTTTTATACACAAAACACGAGAAAGAACGTATTATTTGCTAACGAAGTAACTTTTTATAAATATTACCGGCTTCCTGGTATTTCAAACGTTATCGTAAAGTAGGTAACCTACCTACCGGCCGGCACAAAGAAACTGAATTTGGACTGAAACCCTTTGTTTAAATCAAAAAGATAATAGAAGAGAACCGACACACACGCAAAACGACTCCTAAAGTTAATTTTAAACAAAGTTTCAACTTACTTGCGGTCTTTCAGTGAAGACAAATACTTGCTCATTATGAGCGCGTCACCGCCATCCGATTGCATGATGGCGAATTTACAATAAAATACTATCGAAAACTAAATATTCGAAACTGATTTTACAGAAAAATTATAAATTTTTCAGTCAAAAAACTTTTGGATTAGCAAAAAGTTTGAAGAACACAAAAAAGCGACCATGTTAGTTCTCCCACTACAATGTGCAAACTTGCAGAAAATACGACGCAGCCAATGAGAGCGTCCTATTGAAACAACAACGCTGTAATTGGGCGGTTTGGGCTGCAGCCACGACAAAAGCGTGCTGTGATTGGTCGATTGATTTCTTTTTTTTTTAAGGGATTGTGCGATGTTAAACAACCTGTGTTATTGTAATTTTGCCTATTGAATTATTATTTTTGAATTGAAACACTTAAAAAAACATAAAAATGAGGTGAATCAGCGTAATTTGTTAATTAATTTGTTATAAATACCTGAAACTCCTTTCTCTGCTGCTGGCGCTCGCGTTATCGTCCCGGTTGTTTCGCCTCGGTCCGTTTCCGAAGTTGTCTCTTGAGTTGGAGTTTTTGTTCTACGCAACATTGAAATTGTTTTTTAATGCGGGGTGTGCCACGAAAACATTTTTAGGGTTCTGTACAAGTTTGAAAAATTTAAAATCGAATATAACATGGAAGTCCAGGGAGTTAATTAAAAGTTCAAATCCTATCTGTCTGACTAACTTATCGCAGTTATTTTTTGAAACTTTAACGAATACTTCTACTCGTAAGAGCTACTTGGAGGGTCATTTCATGAATATCGGAAAAAGATATTTTCGTTAATTTTATCTGTGGCGGGATAAAAAAAGCGGGAAAACATGCTCAATTCCAAGACTATTGGCATTGTTCTTGTGATGATGATGATGATGAAAGCGTGATGTATCTATGTAGAATATTTACAGCTATAAGATAAAAATCTACTGCACAATAACTTGTACTAGAAAAAGTATTATTTGAGACAATGGTCGTCTTGCAACTATTTTTGTCTGTGATTTAGTTTCGCTAATCGCTCGCTGAGTGAAGCGATCGCAAATAAATAATGTCAGAATATTACTTTGTCTACGGGCTATAAAAAAGATTTCTACGTAAGAAGTAGGTAGGTGCTACTACACAGGCCATCCTGAACTGATATGTTGATCACTAAGTTTGTGACACTTATCAACAACTCCTTTTAGTTAAAGCCCGGTCCGTGAGCACGTAGAATTTTGTCCAATGACCCCTAGCTACCCATCCTTATCGCTCGCGCGTAATTATGTTGCTATCGCGCTCGCACACTCACTGCGGGTGCCAGTCGCACAGTCGCGACAGCAATATAATTACGCGCGAGCGATAAGGATGGGTAGCTAGGGGTCATTGGACAAAATTCTACGTGCTCACGGACCAGACTATAGACGATTGCAAGATTTGCAAGCCTCATCTCGAGCTGACTAGAGCGTTGTTAACTGTAAAGTGCCTTTTATCACTGTTATTTATTTATTTTTTCTTTTATTCTGACCAGCTCGTTTAGTAGGTATACCTACAGAGATAGAAGAATATTAAGCAATGCACTTACCTGCAGTAGGTATACTTTTGAACGTGCCCGTCAGCTGCGTTATGGAGCAAAATAAATAGGTCATAACGGCAGACAGTGGTCAGACTGACTGACATGTCTGACGTTACAAGGAGGGGAGTGAAAAGGTATAAGTACAGACAGTGTCAAATAGTTCGTGACACCCAAAGTGGCCAAAAAGTTGACAACACAACCTTATTCCAATTGTAACAAAGACGTGTTGCGAACTTTTTGGCCACTTTGGGTGTCGCGAACTATTTGACGCTGACTGTACAGGATGAAGAGGGGACTGTTGCAAAAGGGTGTAAGGTGAATAAAAACCGGCCGAGTTAAATTGGCCTTGCACAAGCTTTTTACAATCGAAGGCACATTTTTAATAGCATCTATTTTTTATTAGCTTTGCATTATTATTGCAATACTTAGCGACAGTACACACTGCGCGACAGTCGCGGCGACTAGACTTTTATTATAAAAATGAATCTCAAAATGTGTTGGTAAGCGCATCTCAACAACAACGCCTGGACCAATTTTACCAATTCTATTTTAAATGTTCGTTGAAGTCCAAGGATGGTTTTTACGGCGAGAAAAATTGGAATAATTTCCCGGAAAACCCCGGGCGGAAAGCTAGTTCCTCTGGGCTTCGACTTGACACTACTTTTTGGAACACCCTGTATAATATGAAATCGACAAGAATAGGCGTCTAGTCGCAGCGACTGTCGCCCAGTGTGCGCCAATCCTATCTATTTAAGATAATAAAATAATCAAAAAGAGGCAAAGTTGCAAAAATACGAGGCTAGCTGAGTTTGAAGAGATAAATAATGTACTGTAAGATCTATATTTCACCGGGACACCATGGCGGCGCAACCAGTTGCCGCTACCAACAAAATGTATGCAGCTTTGCGCAACCAAACGGACACCAGGTGAGTAACTCTCTATAGAGCTGTATACATTTTGTTGGTAGCCGGCGACTGGTTGCGCCGCCATGGTGTCCCGGTGAAATATAGCCCTAAGATTTACTACTTGCGGATGTTTTATATGGAAATGGAACTAAGTAGGTATCTATCTATTTTTACAACTGTTTTCTGGTGCGGGTGTACAATATGAGCGACGTAACGGGACGCGACACAAAAATGTCAAGTAGTGGTTTTAAATGTGCGTAGTAGGCGTGAAGAATTAAATCTCATAGCAGACTTATCAACTCGGAAAGGGATCAACACCGTATCGCCTTTCGCGAGCTGTCATCGCCTTTCGCGAGCTGTCAATTTCGAGACGAGTTTACGTTACGGTGCGGATAAGTGTGCGTTGCAGTATGGAATTTCATAAAAATAATACTAACCGCCTTGAGTTGATACGGTTACGATCCCTTTCCGGGTTGATAAGTCCGTCCTTTAGTCGCATTACGTTGCACAACGTCGCATAGCGTCGCATTACGTCGCATAACGTCGCTTCTTGTCGCGTCCTATCGCTCACCTAGGATAACGGGTGATAGGTACAATCTAATACGAGCTTTTAGTTTCAAAATTACCTTATGAGCTATAGTTATGTTGAGTCTAAGCGGATCAGTGTTGTTGAGTTTCGTCATTGCTAATTTTGCTTCCCTGTAACAATACACAATTTTATAATCATCCAAATCCTTTGGGAATTTTCCAAAGACAAATAGGAGGAATCACTCGCCAGTGATGATCTGGTGGTGAGCGCAATCAATGAAACTTATATAAACTTTTTTTTATGCATAACAAGGCAGATATTTGACCACAATCGCAGTTGGATGCAGTCTAGGATGGTACATATCTGCCCTGTAAGTGCCTTCTCTCGCTTTGAAAACGCCCGGATTACAGTCTTCGGGAAAGACAGCAGCAGGCAACGAATTCCAGTCCCTAGCTGTTCGCATTATAAAAGAGTCATCAAACTTATGAATATAGAAGAAACAATCGCCAGTTTAATACGTCACAACCATTCTGCAACAAGGTTCTGGAGTGAAGACCTAGTACCAGAATGCGGAGCGTGGGAGTCCACCCTCAAGGTGGAGCGACGACCTCATAAAGGTAGCAGGAAGGCGCTAGATGCAGGCCGCTACCAACCGGGCATTATGGAAATCATTGGGGTAGGCCTATGTTCAGCAGTGGACGTCCTGTGGCTGAAATAATGATGACGATGAATGACTATGTCTCATAGCAGACCAAATCATATTTCTTGGCAAGTTCCTTGCTGACGTACACTTCGAGAATTGCCGTACTTATAGAAGGCTGCATGGATCTCATCCGTATGGAAGTCATTGCGGGAGGCCTATGTTCAGCAGTGGACGTACTATGGCTGATATAATGAGGTGAGAAAGATAATACGACCCGGTCGATTTAATAGCTCTGTTACGGACAGGGCGAAGTCATTGGGGGAGGCCGGAGGCCTATGTCCAGCAGTGGACATCCTGTGGCTGAAGTGATGATGATGGTGACTAACCCCGGTGTCTCGTAGCGGACCAAAGCATATTTCTTGGCCGAGAGAACGCTGTGCGGATCTCATCAGTATGGAAGTCATTGGGGGAGGCCTATGTTCAGCAGTGGACGTCCTATGGCTGATATGATGATGATAACAATCACTTACGATGCCCTTAACTTAATCAGCTCATCTCTTCCATCTACCCTCTGCACTTGGATGATGTGATAGCAGAATTCCACCGCCTTCATTTATCCTAATATTCAGGCTAATGAGAATTTTCAAATGACAGCACTGGCGAGTATGGTCCTGTCAGTTGCTACCACCACCAACCAGTCAGTATGGAAATCATTGGGGGAGGCCTATGTTCAGCAGTAGACGTCCTGTGGCTGATATGATGATGATAACAATCACTTACGATGACCCTCTGCACCCGGAGGATGTGATAGCAATATTCAGGCTAATGAGGGTTTCTAATCGGCAGCACTGGCGAATATGGATCTGTCAGTTGCTACCACCAACCAGTCAGTATGGAAATCATTGCCTCCCCCAGATGATATGAATGGTGAATAGTTCCTTGCGCTGCTTCTTCTTAGCACTGACCCATTTTTTGTCCAGAAGCAGCCTACTTTAAAAAAAAAAGAGTTTTATGATGATGATGACTCACCCCGGTGTCTCATAGAGGACCAAAGCATACTTCTTTTGAAGGTTGCTGTACTTAGAGAAGGCTTACGGATCTCATCAGTATTGAAGTCATTGGGGGAGGCCTATTTTCAGCAGTGGACGTCCTGCGTGGCTGAAATCATGATGATGACGACTCACTCACCCCGGCTTCTCGTAGCGGACCAAAGCATATTTCTTGGCCGGGAGAACGCTGCGCCGATCTCATCAGTATGGAAGTCATTGTGGGAGGCCTATGTTCAGCAGTGGACGTCCTATGGCTGATATGATGATGATAATAATTACTTACGATGCCCTTAATCAGCTCATCCCTTCCATCTATCCTTTACACCCGGAGGATGTGATAGAAGAATTCCACCGCCTTCATTTGTCCTAATATTCAGGCTAATGAGAATTTTCAAATGACAGCACTGGCGAGTAAGGTCCTGTTAGTTGCTACCACCAACCAGTCAGTATGGAAATCATTGGGGGAGGCCTATGTTCAGCAGTGGACGTCCTATGGCTGATATGATGATGATAACAATCACTTACGGTGACCCTCTCTCTGCACCCGGAGGATGTGATAGCAATATTCAGGCTAATGAGGGTTTCTAATCGGCAGCACTGGCGAATATGGATCTGTCAGTTGCTACCACCAACCAGTCAGTATGGAAATGCTATGCTGCATGGACCTAGTGCCGTACAGCTTACGCTGAGCCGGATGCCCTTGTCACCTTATTTTTAATTGTTAAGCTGTGTTAAAGTTGTATTTTTTTTGTTATGGTGACAATAAAGGTTTATTTATTTATTTATTTATTTAAATCATTGCCTCCCCCAGATGATATGAATGGTGAATAGTTCCTTGCGCTGCTTCTTCTCAGCACTGACCCATTTTTAGTGCAGAAGCAGCCTACTTTAAAAAAAAAAGAGTTTTATGATGATGGTGACTCACCCCGGTGTCTCATAGAGGACCAAAGCATACTTCTTTTGAAGGTTGCCGTACTTAGAGAAGGCTGTACGGATCTCATCAGTATGGAAGTCATTGGGGGAGGCCTATGTTCAGCAGTGGACGTCCTGTGGCTGAAATGATGATGATGACGACTCACCCAAGCTTCTCATAGCGAACCAAAGCATATTTCTTCGGCGGGAGAACGCTGTGCGGATCCCGTCAGTATGGCTGATATGATGATGATATGAATAGTGACTGAGTTTCTTGCGCTGCTTCTTCTCAGCACTGACCTATTTACTATCCCAAAGCAACCTACTTTTCCCACCTCTCGTTCCCACCACTGCAACTCTTGTGTAGCCAGGATCTACAGCTTGACCGCCATAAAAACCCAACCAATGAAGGTCAAGTTTGTCCCGGGGGAAATTTAAACTGCCATTGGACCCGCAAATAAATTAATCAGAAGAACATAGGAGGAGAAGCAGCCTACTTGCAAAAATAAAATGAGTTTTATGATGAAGGTGACTCACCCCGGTGTCTCGTATCGGACCAAAGCATATTTCTTGGCCGGATCCTTGCTGACGTAGACCTCATGCAAGTTCCCGTACTTGGAAAAGGCTGTTCGGATCCCGTCTTCGTTCAGGGCGTTTGGAATGTTGCGGATGTACAGTCTACAATGGTCGAGTTGGACTCCGCCACTGTGGACGAAAACATTGAGAATTTATAGGAGACGGTTCGCGTCGTGAGAGAGACCAGTGCCCCGATTACGCTAATTTTTAACGTCTCCAATACAGACGCGCTTCTTCGGTTGGAGACGTTAAAAATTAGCGTAATCGGGGCCCAGCTACCGAGACAAGAGACTCATGCCCGTTTTCACCATCAATTCCTAATTTTTAAGTAACCCCTATGGTAACAAATAACAGGAGTATAATTTTAATAGGGGTTACTGAAAAATTAGGGACCAAACCATTTACTTAAAATTACGAGCCATTCTTTGAAAGTTAAAGAGTCAGTCACCCTTTACGAACCAAACGTCGTACATTTTACCTGTACTGTACCATTAGTAAAAATGTTACATTACATAGAAATGCGCTAGACTAGTGTATACCATGGACTAGAGCATTTACATTAATATTTTTAAAATCTCACCTGACGTTGTCATCGGGATACTGGGGGTCGTACGAGGAATTGTTGTATTCATCCCTCATGAGGTCCCACTCATTATTGTTGTTGGACCTACCCCGTGACGTCATTGTGCTGTCAACAAAATGAAATTACAGGTTATAGTGTTTTAACAAAGTATTGGAACAAATTTATTTATTTATTCTTGAATGCCATGCGTAACTGGAGAAATAATTCATGATAATTTCGTAAAAGCAATTGAGGTACTAGATTTTTAAAATTTTATTTGGAAGGTACTAAATACTACAAATGTTAAACTATAGCTGTGAATCGAATAAAAAGTAGGGTCCTGTTGGTTATACAGAGTAGACATTGAAATATATTTGAAAAGCAGAGTGAATAGTGAATAGTATTTATGTTAAAATTTAATTTAGTTGATAATTATTACTTGACTTATGGTAAGTAGATTTTTTTAAAGAGCCCTTCAGGCTATAAAATAGCTCCTATTAGAAACATACAACATGCAAAATTAGTTGCCTTTTGTTACTTCAAGCAAAGAAATATGACCAAAACTGAGGGAAAGCTTTTTAGGAATATTTTTCAATAATTATTTAGGTAGTTAAGGCCACACCCTTTGTCATATTTGCTTATACAAATTTATTTAATTATTTGAATAAATCTTTATTTGTTAAACATTCTTGTCTATATGAAATAAATACATTTTAGGTAAAAGACAGATTAGTTAAATTCGCATAAGCATGCTATTAATTTGTATTTTTAAATGTTTAAAATAAAAGTAACAATTAAATAAATGTTACATGACACAATGCATAAATAATTGGACTGTTATTTAGTTTGAATGGACCGTTTTTTCTACAGAATATTAAATAGAAGCTTGTAGTTTACTTGCAAAAGAAAAAATGCTTGCAAGACTAGATAAACCGTTGGGAGTAGGTCCTTACTTAAAGAATAGTAACACTCTACAAAAATAAGCTCAACTTGAACAAACTATCTCCTTGATTATCGCTGCAGATGCAAACTACACTTTAAGCATTGCTAGACAGCAAAACGAGCTGAGACTTGGGCTTTTTCATAAGATTTCTTCGAATTCACATGTGGTCACCTCTTTGTCACTTTAAAACCGGCATTATACCGGCATATAGCAATTTGTCGAACATTACATGATTTATTTAAATACTTCGACTAATTTAGTGCTTAAAATTACAATAAACTTACCCAATTAATTTCGTAAGATGTCGTGAAACAAGAAAACACCGACGAAAACAAAAAATCGCGTTTTTACTGATCGTCAAAAATGACTTTTTTAAAGCGGAAGCGTATGAGAAACTAATCAATGAAATACAGATGACATACAGCTTTATTCATTCATGATTTTGTTTGCATGATTGCATTTCGGTTAAATTAACCTTTCGTATCATTGATCAATTATTACAAAACCATTCATTCAAGCAAAAATTAAATTATAAATCGGTTTTTCGCTTAAAGTATTGATTTATGAAATGAAGCGGAAGAACTAATGTAATAAAACCGTTTATTGACCAATAAATAAATGTGTGAAGAGAAACGTAGAACCATGTACATTTTGACAGAAAACTGACTGACATTGACAGTTGCAAATCTAACCTATCGTGTTTGTGATAAGAATTCAAGAGGAATTTCTTTTTAAATCAATTATTTTATAAGTTTTCAAATATGAAGAATGGACGATAATGCGAAGAACGCATCTTCCTATCATTTGGATCAAGAAGTACTGGACGGTACGTAGCCTGGGTGTGTTTTAAAAGTTTGAAATTTGACTCTGAATTTCCTAGAAGCGATGCAATGCAACAGGTATTTTGTAATATGACGTAGATTTCGTATGTGAAGTAATTATTCGTTCGATTAATGTTTACGGTTTTGATGTCTTGTGAATTATTACTAAATACATTCGAGTTTTTATTATGTTTATGTAATTTGTGAGTCATTGATACTTTGTTGTACAATGTAAAGTTTCAAAAGAAGTTTGTTCGTTTTATTAAGAAAAAATAATCAAAAAAACTTCTGTCCAACTCTTAAATGTTCACAAGTCATTAATTCGCTAGTAGCTATTAAGAAATTAGAGTATTTGCTGTAGAAATTATCTAAATAAATATTGCTAAATGGTTTTTTAACATTAATCTTTGTTTTTCCTTAACATCAATATTTGGCTCCAAAAATTAGACGTCATTAGTAACTTCATTAATATTAAACTGTGCTTATCATAGCCTTTTGAAGTTATAAATTCATTTACTTATTTAAACATACTTATTTTTTTTTTGTATGTTACTATAAAATGGGGTAATCGTCCAAGGGTAAATATCATACTATAGTGTTAGGGACAGAATTTATCAGGCCATATGCATTAATATTATACATAGAAAACTCTCAGACCAATACAAACAAACATAAATATTTATGCACACAATGTATGTATTGTTATAGTGTATGTGTCATACTTTTTCTGCTTAACAAATGTCAAGATTATTTGCTGTTCTCTTCTAATGGTGATTTGTACAAACAAGCATCAAGCTAAATACTATGTATGTCTTGAGCTATGGCTGACAATAGTGACTGAGTTTCTTGCACTGCTTCTTCTCAGCACTGGCCCATTTATTGTCCCGAAGCAGTGGTAGGGTTAATACTGTGACTTGTAAAAGTGCTTTTTAAAAACAAAAATAAATGAGTTTTATGATATTTGTATTTTTTATAAGACCTAAAAAGAATCCCTGAGTCACTTAGCCATCTTTTTTAAAAGTTGTATACTTTGAAGAAGTTTCTTACAAAAGGATAAATTATGTTGTGCAGATAATTGGATAATCTGTATCAGATCGGTTTGATTCCTAGTTGGGGCAATTTTTTATGGGCTTGTTCTAAGTCCGCCTGGCTAGCTACCATCATCTTACCTAAAGCCAGATTTATATTTATCTTGATTACTTCTGATGTCGCATATTAAATGTATGATGAAACCGATTCCATACATTAGCACGTCAGACAAATAAAAGAATAATGCCTCGTTCAGGCACGCGCGATATACGCAAAGTTAAAAATAAGGTGGGAAATATATTCCCACTGCCTTATAAAGGGTTAAGATAAGGTGGGAATTAGATTCCCACTTCATAAAGGGTTAAGACAATGTGGGAAATATATTCCCACTGCCTTAAAAAGGGTTAAAACTATAACAAAAATTCTAATGTTCCAGCAAGAGGCATTGGCATGACAGTGGAGGAGGTAGCTGGCCTTCCCACCACTAAGTACTCGGAGCGAGTGCAGTCACTCCGCCTGTGTGATGAGGACCTGGCCTTCCTGAAGGGACTGAGACGGAGGATCAAGAATCGGGTATGTGATTAATTACATTGAACTCTTTATTTTCGTGACAACAAGCAACAACAACAAACAACGTGGTCGCCCCAAGCAAACTTGGCGGCGCACTGTAGCAGACGAGGCGAAGAAAATCGGCAAGACCTGGAGCGAGATCAAACGTTCGCGGTATTTATCCGATAGTTGGGTCGGGCTGATGATCAATATGGAGATGTATGAAAGTGCGCACATTACACCGATTTGGTATCGGCCGATTCCTCATACAAATTAGAATCGGGTCCAACTATCGGCCAACTAAAAGTTGGTGGTCTGCGCCTAGGCTTAAAAACGTTTTATGATGGACATGGGACTATTCCCACCTCTCGTTCCCACCGCTGCAACTCCTGTGCAGCCAGGATCTACAGCTTGACCGCTCAACCCAACCAGTGAAGGTCAAGTTTGTCCCGAGGGAAAGTTCTGTCATTGGACCCGCAACGAAATTGATCAGAAGAATAGGAGTTCGAAATGGCAGTGCCAGATTTTGTATGAAGGTGGCGTCTTTTTGTTTCGCGCGTCCATCGACCAAACTTTGTTTTTTGATTACAAAATAGCGTAATAAACCAAACTTACTATGACATGTATACCTCTAAACTCAGTCTGAACTGAGTTACGAGCGTTAGAAGTTTGATGATTTTACATACTAGATTTACTTTTTGCGCGCAAGTTTTGTAAGAAATGTATGTGTAAACAAACAGTACCATCCATTAAAGGCTCCAGACATCAATGTGGAGCAGGATCAGCGCAATATTTAAGGTTTAAAAAATAAGGTTTGGTCGATGGCCGCGCGAAAAAAAAAGACGCTACCTTCCATACAAAATCTGGCATTGCCATTTATGATGGACTGAATGCAGGATAGGACGATACTTGCCTGGGGTAAAGGTTTTAACGCAGTAACATGAGACGTTAAGTATCGGTAAGCCGAGTCGTCTGTGGTTCGTAATAAGACGCCTGAGGTTTGGTCGGCTACCTCGCTACGTGTGATGTCTATGTTCAATAAGATAACGGGAAAGTTTGTCAGGATGGATGTTTGTTTTATGCAGAAAATACTTGTCGGCCACAGGATATTTATATCAACCGGCAGACAGTGGTGACGGAGTTTGTTGCGGCGCTTCTTCTCAGCACTTGCCAACTGTTGGTCTCGAAGCGCTGGTAGGGTAAAATTATTATGAGGCTCCTTAAGAGCAAAATATTTGACGAGTTGTAAGTTTATCAGGCCTGTTCATCTCCGCGAGTTTAAAACATCGAAAACAAAACAAGCACGCCTACAGGATTTCTATTCGATACGAGCGAGCCTCAAGCACGCGTATTCTTGTGTATGATGGAAAAAAATAAAGTAAATGGTGTACTAAATACTGTGCAGTATTTAACTGCCTAAATAATAATAAAAACAGAGAATGTACTTTTTTAAGTTGCCTGAAGACACTGAGAGGTAAATAAGTGGCTAATATTATTTATGATAATTCATGCTTAATCATGTATTTCCTCCGCCATTTTCTGCAGTTTGGCACATCACGTCACACATCATTTTACCGAAGTCAGCCCTATGGCTTCGGCGCAGTACCGATCACTGACGTTTGTCAACAAAATGGTGCTTGACTCTTGAGACAAGCTAAATTACACCATATTGTTAATGACATTGAGCATACATTTTTTTAAATACCTTCGCGAAGTAAACCTTCTGTACGTAGTACCAGGCCTGTTCATTAGTGTTCATCTCCGCGAGTTTACATCGAAAACAAAACACGCACGATGGCCCACCTACAGGATACTATTCAACAAGGCCTCACATACGAGCGAACATTGACTCACGCACGCGTATTCTTGTGTATGATGGAAGAAAATAAAGACAATGGTGTACTAAATACTGTGCAGTATTTAACTGCCTAAATAATAATAAAAACACAGAATGTACTTTTTTAAGTTGCCTCAAGACACTGAGAGGTAAATAAGTAGTAAATATTATTATTATACATGATAATTCATGCTAAATCATGCCATTTTCCGCAGTTTGGCACCTCACGTCACATTATTTTACCGAAGTCAGCCCTACAGCTTCGGCGCAGTGCCGATCACTGACGTTTGTCAACAAAATGGTGCTTGACTCTTGAGACAGGCTAAATTACACCATATTGTTAAGGACATTGAGCATACATTTTTTTAAATATCTTCGCGAAGTAAAATTTCTGTACGTAGTACTTATTATTATTCTGTGGTATAGGTCTCTCTCTAATGATTTCCAGATTGGCCGATTGGCAAGGGCTACTTCGCATAATTATGTTGTAATTTCACTCGGCATGGGGTACACTGAAAACGTGGGACATTATGAGACTTTTTTTGTTCTTTATCCATTTGTGTGATGTTCATTGCAATAAATGTTTTTTTCTTTCGTAATTGCAGTTAGCCTCCCAAAACTCCCGCCGCCGCAGCATGGAGCAACTGCGGCGGTTGACGCGCGAGCTTCGTGCGGTGCGCGCGTGTCGCGATGACGCGCTGGTCGAACGCGCGACTCTAGCGCGGCAGAGGGACGAAGCTAGGGCGAGGTGTAAACGACTGAGGGATCATTTGATACAGGTAAGAAAAAGGATAAAGGTATACAATAAGTGACTTCTAGCTCTTAATACTAAGTGTGAGTTACGTGCGACTCACGCGCGTTTGTCGTACGACTCACGTGCGATTCTCGCACGACAGAGACGAGACGAGGGTAAGGTTTAAACGGCTGAGGGACCACCTGATACAGGTATACAATAGCACAAATCTTTTTAGTTGTGACGTGACTGATACGCGCGAGTCTCGCGCGTTTTTCACCCAGCTATAGGACGAAGTGTTGACGGTTGAGACTATCTGATACAGGTGCACATAGTAGCATATTAATGTCTTCTAGATACACAACGCGCGAGTGACGTGCGATTCACGCGCGACTGAGACGAGGCGAGAGCGAGGTGTAAACAGCTGAGATATCATTTGATACAGGTCTACACAATAGAATTAGCGTATTCTAGCCTTTAGGATTATTTGATACAGGTACACAGTAGCATAAGTGTCTCCTAGCTCTTAATACTACGCGCGAGCTTCGTGCGGTGCGCGCGTGTCGCGACGACGCGCTGGCCGAACGCACGCTTGCGCGACAGAGGGACGAAGCTAGGGCGCGGTGTAAACGGCTAAGGGACCACCTGATTCAGGTAAGAAAAAGAATAAAGGTACCTATACAATAGTGTCTTGTAGCTAACGTTTAATACAACGCACGAGTGACGTGCGACTCACGTGCGACTTGCGCGCGGCAGAGAGACGAAGCTAGGGCGCGGTGTAAACGGCTGAGGGATCATTTGGTACAGGTCAGAGTCAGAGAGAGTGTCTTTTAATACAATGCTACATAATAGGGCAAGTGTCTTTTAGATAATGCCACAACGAGTAACATGCGATTCACGCGCGATTCTCGCGCGACAGAGACGAGATGAGGGCAAGGTTTAAACGACTGAGAGATCATTTGATTCAGGTACACAGTAGCATAAGTGTCTTCTAGCTCGCAATACAACGCGCGCGCTTCGTGCGGTGCGCGCGTGTCGCGACGACGCGCTGGCCGAACGCGCGACGCTCGCGCGACAGAGGGACGAAGCTAGGGCGCGGTGTAAACGGCTGAGGGATCATTTGATACAGGTAAAGTATAGTGTGATTTCTGCTTAAGTGTCTTCTAGCTCTCAATACAACGCGCGAGTAAGGTTTAAACGGCTGAGGGACCATTTAATCTAGGTAAACACAATAGAATTAGCGTATTCTAGCCTCCAGGATCATTTGATACAGGTACATAGTAGCATAGTGTCTTCTAGCTCTCAATACAACGCGCGAGTAACGTGCGACTCACGCGCGATTCTCATGTGACTCAAGCGCGATTCTCGCGCGGCAGAAAGACGAAAGTGAAAACGCAGTGTAAACGGCTGAGGGATCATCTGATACAGGTAATAGTGTAACATCATTTATCATAAGTGTCTTCTAGCTTTTAATACAACGCGCGAGTGACGTGCGATTCACGCGCTACTTTCACGATGCAGAGGCAGAGAGGGACCACTTAATCCAGGTGTTAAAGAGCTCATTGGGTAATTATTTTGCCATAGTTTAAATAGTTTAAGTGTCTTCTAGTTGTTGCTACAACGCATGGGTGACGTGCGATTCAAGCGCGTCACCTGCGCGGCAGAAAGATGAAAATAGAGCGCGGTGTAAACGACTGAGGGATCATTTGATACAGGTAAGTTGTAGCATTAGTCTAAACTAGAATAACCTAAGTGTTTTCTAGATTTATCAAAGGAATAAGAGTCTTCTCGCTTGTAATACAACGCGCGAGTGATGTGCGATTCACGCGCGAGTTTCGCGTGGCAGAGCGTTGAAGATAGAGCGAGATGTAGAAGGCTGAGGGATCATTTGATACAGGTATACAGTAACATTATCATATATTTAATCCTTCAGAGACTAGATTAAGTCTTTCCCTCCAGGTATCTCGCGACGAGGCGTGGGTGCAGATTCAAGCTCTCTCTCTTTCTTTGTCTGTGAGACCATGGCTTCTAGAAGTATTTCGTAATCGTAACATTTCATGAAGATTCTAGATTAAAAGTGAATTAAACTTATTAACGACTACACTCTTATCTTTCCAGGTCCTCACCGACCGCCTAGACAACTCCAAAGTGCCAGAAATCGACGTCGAAACAACAGAATCTCAGCGCAAGCCCAAAGAAGAGAAAGACACAGCATCGTGCCCTCTCACTCCCGCCTGCGACATAGAAATAGACAAAAACATATTCGAGTGTCGAATAGACAAACTTGTCCAAAAAAGCGTCAACCACATCTTCAACAAAAATGATAAAAAAAAGATTTTCGCCAAAACTGTTTTTTTGACAGACGACAAAGAAAAAAATTCAAATTCCAATGCGCCGTTGAATTTCAAAATACAAAATTCGAATTCGAAATTGCAGTCGAACGTCACTTTTCATAATTCGAACGTCAAGTCTGTGGTCTTCGAAGGTTTGAACTGCTCGGTTGACACCACGGAGGTTTTGAACTTGTCGGTTAAGGAGGGTAGACGGAAAAGTCATGGGAGGAAGCAGTCGGCGCCTAGACGGATCACTTATGTGGAATACGAGGGTAAGTTATCTTTTTATCATCATCACTATTTCAGCCACAGGACGTCCACTGCTGAACATAGGCCTCCCCCAATGACTTCCACATCGCCCGGTTGGTAGCGGCCTGCATCCAGCGCCTTCCTGCTACCTTTATGAGGTCGTCGGTCCACCTTGTGGGTGGACGTCCTACGCTGCGTTTTGCAGTACGTGGCCTCCACTTCAGAACCTTGCTGTCCCATCAGCCGTCGGTTCTGCGTACTATGTGCCCTGCCTCAGTGCCTGAAGACGAAATTCTATAACCAATGTGTGTTATCAGTGATGACTTATGGTTCGGAAACGTGGCCTCTCGCCATAGGCCTTATACAGAAGCTCAAAGTTGCACAGCGTGCTATGGAGAGGGTTATGCTCGGTGTTTCTTTATGAGATCAAATCGGAAATGAGGAGATCCGTAAACGAACTAAGGTCGCTGACATAGCCCGACGGATTACCAAGCTGAATTAAAGCCCGGTCTGTGAGCACGTAGAATTTTGTTCAATGACCCCTAGCTACCCATCCTTATCGCTCGCGCCTAATTATATTGCTGTCGCGACTGTGCGACGGGCGCCCGCAGTGAGTGTGCGAGCGCGATAGCAACATAATTACGCGCGAGCGATAAGGATGGGCAGCTTGGGGTCATTGGACAAAATTCTACGTGCTTACAGACCAGACTATAGCGTGGTTTGAACATAAATAAAATAATTGTTTGTTTGTCCACAGTTGGCCCAGATGTGGTTCTCGACTTAAAAATCAAAAAGGAACCGCAGTGACGTCACCGCGTGCACACCACACAGACCAAAAATGTAACTATATAATGCGCAAAGAAACATAGATCTTAAGTCGTTCGAATAACGTCCATTATTGACCGTGTCTTGTTGAAAGTTGAGAGTTTTATAATCTGTCTATACGCGTCTCGCTCGCACTTCATTTGTTAGACAAAGACGTGCGTATGACCAATATATTGTGAAGTTTTGCTCCGTGAAATACCTATATTATTTAGAATTCTATTTTTTAGAAATTGGTTTTAAAAAGAACCATTTATTAAACTATGCTTAAAATTAACATTTGCGGAGTCAAGACATTGTACTTATTTGTATATTGTATAATATTGTGTGTCCTTTTTATGTGTGATAGTGACAATAAGTGTCATGGCTTAGATGGATGGAAGGTTTAGATCAGGGGTGGCCAACCGGTCGATCGCGAGTATTAGTCCAGTCGATCGTAGCAAGGCAAAAAATACTAGGTACATGATTGTGTACTAAACTATGCTGTTTCATTTAAGATTTCAAGAAGTATGTAAGTGGTAGATCACCCAGGGTTTCGTTAGTAAACAGTAGATCTTATGTCAAATCAAGTTGGCCACCCCTGGTATAGATGAACTACACTGAACTGTCCCACCAAACTCATTGACAGGGGGGCGCCACCATCGTTCAACTATACTTATCTTATAGTTTCCAACATGTCAAAAATCGGAACCAGCGAACCGGTATTGACGGTGGCGCCCCCTGTCTATGTCACGGGTGGGACAGTTCGTTGTTGTTCATTTATATTAACACATTGACATGGGAAGTATTGACCTGTTTAACAAAGAATTTTAACATGAAAGAACAAAACACAAATTCTTTATACCGCACCCTACGCTCTTTGAGAATTTAAAAAATCATAAAATTATTATTGTGAAACATAAATTTTAGAAGAGGTACCTATTAAATATTAATACTTCATTCGTCTATAAAAATATAGAAGTGGTGCTATGCTATTTTTGCCCTTTTTTCTGACTGAACGCAAAATCTTTTTTGGTCTTTTTTGAGTAAGAAATCCGTATTATTCTGATTTCCAAAGTGCCAAAAGCTATATTTTCTACAAAAAACATCGGTAAAAAGCTGTAAGAGATCACTTGCTGAAACCATTAACCAATAATTCCCAATCACAACTTAAGAAAGTTATTATGTTAGCTTTTTATTAATGATTGAATGTAATATGAAGTTTTACCATGCTTAGTTTAATGATTATACTTATACAGGGTGTCCCGTAAAGAGCGTGCCAAACTTAAGGAGATTGACGAATGGATGGCCAACACAAAAAAAAAATGAAAATTATCACGATTTTCAGCTTCGTTTTCTTTTCATGTTATTTAAAACCTCAATTTTGAGTCTTTTCTCTTGTTGCTGTGTGTACAAATGAGCAGATATTTCTCTTATTCTTCTTTTTATACATCTTGAAAATACTATCCCATTTATAAACAAAGCAACAAGAGATAGGCATAAAATAGAGGATTTAAAATGACATGAAAAAAATCATATCTTTGAAATGGGGATATTTTTACTAAAGGATTTTTTTCGTATAGATAGATGATCATCCATTAGTCTATCTATCATAAGTTTTGTACGCTCTTTACGGGACACCCTGCAGTAACATTAATTCGCCTGGACACTTTCGAATGATAATCTTGAATTCTCGATATATTCACAACTAAATTTAGTTAAGGGAGTTTGAAATATATTTTTAGAAGGGGATGAATGTTGAATTTTGTTGATACTTGTATTATTGAGTTTGGTTGTAGCGTTATAGAATAAAGGTCATAGCAGACTTATCAACTTAGAAAGGGATCAACACCGTATCGCTTTTCGCGAGCTGTCAACCGCGAGGCGAGGCGTTTACGTTACGGTGCGGATAAGTGTGCGTTGCAGTATGGAGTTTCATACAAAGAATACTGATTACGTTTCCCGGTTGTTAAGTGTCCTACGTCCTTAAGTGTGCTAATATATGACGGCCAAAAATGTCGAAGAATGAACGTCCAATGAGGGCTACCGTATTTGTTAGCCAGATGGCGCCACTGTCAACGTAAGGGTTTTCTTTTTTATCCACAACGAGGAAGCTCTTAGCCTGTAACTCACCTGATGTTAAGTGATGATCAGGCCGAAGGTGGAAGCGAGCTGCACCCAGAATCCTCAACCACGGAGGAACTGGCTATCTTACCTCTAACTGCCGGAACACAACAATGCTTTTAACATTGCTGTTATGGCGACAGACTTAGGTAAGATGGTGGTAGCTAGCCAGGTGGACTTAGAACAAGCCCTACCACCAACCAAACCGAACAGAAAAATCTGCCCCCACTGGGAATCGAACCCGGGACCACTGCGTCTGAAGCAGGTGGTGCTGAAGTGAACTATCGCTTTTTGGGATTTTATTATTTTCTTATTTCTAACACTCCTTTCAAGGTACGCAAATACGATAGCCTTCATTATTATAATCATTAATCTACATTTCCAATGATAATTTCTAAAAAAGGCCAATTTTGAGTCAGAACCGCGTAATGAGGGTTCCGTAAGCTCATTCAAGATGGTTGATATATCTTCTCATATTTTACTTGAAAAATACACCATAGTATTTCCTTTCATGCCTTCCAGATTACTTTAAAATATAATTGTTTGTAAACGTAGCAGGAAGGCGCTGGATGCAGGCCGCTACCAACCGGGCGATATGTGGAAGTCATTGGGAGAGGCCTATGTTCAGTAGTAATATAACAGTTTATTTAAAGAGTCCTTAGATGATGATAAGGACTGTGATGATGATGATGATAATTGTTTGTTCTTACTACGGCTCATCTTGAAATGTGAGTGTGTTAAAAATGATATTTTATGATAAAACTAGCTGACCCGGCGAACTTTGTTCCGCCTTAATTGCAATAAATAAGCAGACTTTTTTTTATTTCGAACGGGATAAAAAGTATCCTATGTCCTTCTCCTGGCTCTAAACTACCTCCCTGACAATTTTCAGCTAAATCGGTTCAGCCGTTCTTGAGTTATAAGTGGAGTAACTAACACGACTTTCTTTTATATATACAGTGTGAGTCACGTTAAAGTGTACATATGAAAATAGATGAAACTAGACCTGTTCTTATCGACAAAAAAGAGGTCAAAAAATTTTTGAGATTTTTTTAAAAAATTTTATATAATTTTTTTTCTTCCAATTACTTATTGTAAAGAAAACGTACTAACTTTTAAACTAAGCGGTATATCCTGATAAAATAAAAACAGTAATAATGCTAAATAACAGGAAATACTAAAAAAATACATAAAATATACAAATAAGGCCAACAAATAATAAAAAACGATACTTTTTGAAAAAAATCTGCTTAAATATTCGTGTTTTTTTGGTTATTTGATAAATTTCACCAAAAAATGCCCCCATAACTGGTGGTTTTTANGTAGAAATTTATCAAATAACCAAAAATACACGAATTTTTTAGGAGATTTTTTTCAAAAAGTATCATTTTTTATTATTTGTTGGCCTTTTTGTGTGTTTTACGTATTTTTTTAGTATCGCCTGTTATTTAGCATTATTACTGTTTTTATTTTATCAGGATATACCGCTTAGTTTAAAAGTTATTACGTTTTCTTTACAATAAGTAATTGGAAGAAAAAAAATTCTATAAAAAATTAAAAAAAAATCTCAAAAAATTTTTGACCTCTTTTTTGTCGATAAAAACAGGTCTAGTTTCATCTATTTTCATATGTACACTTTAACGTGACTCACACTGTATAGATAACATGATATTTTGATAAAATTATATTTAGATGTGACTGCTATGATAATTTAGTACTCTTTTATATGTATAATATTGTTTTATATGTCGTTGATAATCAAAAAATAATTCTTGAAAATATTTTAACATTGGACGTTTTAAAAAATTTATAATGAATAAATGTAATATTTTTAACCTTTATAATGTGATGAAGTTATTAAGTTTTTGTATGGTGGCCTAAATTACTTCCTATAATTATAAATGATGAATTTCTCCATTATATTTTAATGTTTTGTACTATAAGATTCAGAATTGTATTGAGAAGTCATTGTTTTGGTAAGTTTTTATTTTGTCTGGCCAATATTTCTTGGGATGGCAAGTGTCTTCAGAAGTTTTCAGGGCATATTGTTGCTTGTTTAATTATGTACGTTAAGCTTGAAAGTGCCAGCTAATATTATGTGTAGTCCATTAGAAGAGTTTAAATATTGCCATGGATAAGTTTCATGACAAATGTTATACAAGTATACAATATTATATGTATGTATCGTTAGATATACATTGTTAGAGTTAAGAACAAAATTGTGTATAGATTGAATATAATGTGATGTTGAGTTTTAATAAATAATTTTAGTTACCTAAATTATGTGGTTTTCTTTCTTAGTATTCTTTACGATTATGTACCATCCTAGACAGCATCCCACTTAACATAAGGTGTGATTTCATTGCAATCAAATGCTTAGATTGAAAATTGGTAGGTTTCGATTCACTTAGGAAATTAACATAATATCTATATGTATTTTGGCGAAAATAGAACAGTGGCCACAGAAAACAATAACTGTATGATAAAGAAATAGGAAGGTTACAAAACTGTATTCCAAATACGTAGGACATCCACTCACAAGATGAACGATGTGCAACGACCTCTTAATGCTGGATGCAGGCCGCTACCAACCGGCCATTGTAGAAATTATTTGGGCGAGGCCTATGTTCAGCAGTGGACGTCCTATGGCTGAAATGATCATGATGATGATGATTCCAAACACTCCAAAGTTAATTACACATTTTTACTTATCCGGTTTACTTAAAGATAGAATTATTTACCAGAGGGTAACAAGGAATTGGCCTATAACTAACTCCACCCACGCTGACAAGCATATTGTCAGCTTTTTGTCCTTCTAGCCAGCACCCAACGATATCCACGGGAAGAGTAGGGGTATTAAAATGAATATTGATGAAAATTAAATTTGAGTGAGAATAGGCACTTACTGGACAGGAAACTGTAGACGTGGGTAAGACCATAGTACTTTATTAATGAGTGTACCTACCCACAAAGACTATAAATCTAGAGTTATTAATAAAAATAATAAATAAAACGTTTATATATAATAATTAACTTTTAAAAAAAATAAAACCGACTTCAAATGCGTGAACACAAAAAAAAACTAAAAATTAAAAATATTGCGTATAAAAAAGTTCATCCCCAATTTTCCACCCTTGGGGGTGAAATATTTTCTTCAAATTCGCATGAAATCACCCTTTTGATAATACCTATTCAACAAAAAAATAATCGTTCAAATTGATTTATAATCGGCGGAGATATTGCGCATAAAAAAGTTCATCCCCAATTTTCCACCCTTGGGGGTTGTTTTTTCTATTATTAAATTTAAATGGGACCACCCTTGAGGTATTCTCAAATCGGTTCATAATGAAGAATGTTCACTAATTTTGTTTTTTAGCTTTCTGTATTCTCTGTTAAAAATAAAAAATACACGTGAAAGAATTATTTCGATACGTCAATTAGTTTCCAAGATATTGAATTTTAAAAGTGCGGGCGGCGGCCGGCCCGCCATTTTATGCGCGTGACGTCATATTACAGTGACTGGCTCATATTTGTATGGGTGGAATCTTGCAAGCTGAATTAAGACCCACTTCCAGGCAACCGATTAAGCTGAAATTTCGCAAACACATGTGATTTGGATGACCATGCAATATTATGATAACATGGAGCTGATCTGATGATGGAGCTGGAAGGTGGCCATAGGAACTCTATGATAAAACGACGTAAATGCATCGAGTTTGGGCTCGTTCGTTTTGTATTGATGAGTATTTTAATTCTATATAGTAATCGGGGTCTAATGATGGAGTTGGAAGGTAATTCGCAATAAAACGACACAATCGCATCAAGTTTGGGTTTGGTTCAATTTTAATTTTTGTGATGGGTCTGGGTGTTAATATGTGTAATAAGTTTGTATTTACAAAAAAAAATATATTTAAGTATGTTTATATCCGTTTTCTAGTGAGCGGACGCTGTGAATGTACGTCACACGGGGTCACGTGACCGTCGGCGGGACTCAATATTTAAGCGAACTTTGAATGCCTATAAAATCATAACTAGTGGGTATTTTTGAATTAAATAAAAACTAATGTATTTGTAAATGTAAAAGCTTAACTGTAACATAGGTTTCAAGTGATTTTGCATACCTAGTAACATTCTCAATTAGCGGAGTTATCGCGTAACAAACATAGAAAAAAAAAAACATACGGGTCGAATTGAGAACCTCCTCCTTTTTTGAAGTCGGTTGAAACAGAGGTGGTACATATTCTTGACAACATTACAAAGTTATAACATGCATAAACAGCATGCTAGATAGGTACTAACTTTGCCTGTAAATGAGACCCAAACTGTTGCAATGCCCTCACAGGGCTCATGTTCTGGGACTATTTTATTTTTAATACCTTGTTTGTACCACATGAAGCAATAAAGATACTATGATTAAGAGTTAGTTGTGCGTTATGTGCTATACTTCTATGAGTAGTATTCGAACAATATGATTGTTAGGAAGAAAAAAGTAACTATTACGTGCCCTTTTTAATTTTTTATAGGATAATAATTAATGAATATAGTTTTTGCGCCATCTAGTTAAATTATTATGTACTACTAAGTACGTCTACTTGCCGATAGATGGCGATAGCGTAGTTTCTATAAGTGCCATCTAGCGGTTGGTAGAAGACTTACTACAAATAAAAGCATTGCGTTTAACGCCATCTATTATTCATTTCTTAAACTTCTTAGTCCCTTTCTAATGTGTAGACGTCGCTACAGGTTTTTTTGCATCTGGCAACATTGAATTCTACTAGCGACCTCTAGTGTCATTAATGAAAGACTTTCCTTTTGTCTCGTCCGATCCAATATGGCGGCAAACGGTGTATGAAAGGTGCGGAATGTTTTGGTTTTGGGACGAACAATAAAAATAGTGAAAAATCGACGAACCCCGAGAAAAACATGCAATGGCCGGCGCTGTAACGCGATTGCCTTGCTACTAATACTGAGTGAGATAACGTTACGCGAGTGTTGTGTCATTCTTGGTGTATTTTGAAAAGTGATTTTTTTCTGTGAGTTTTCTCGCTAATGTGTTCGCCTGTGGTATTAATATGTGACATCAGTTTACGCGATAGATATGTCTACCGATCCTGATAATAATACATGTCCTAATACGAGTGCTATCCAGGTTTTTGTTGACAGTGCCCCTGAATTAGTAGGGGATAGTAGTGAAAATGAATCTGACAAAAAGAAGAAAAAATCTCGAAATGTGTCCTTCCCTGATGAAGATCAGCTAGTGACCCAGTACTTCGAGCCGGCCAATCCTTGGCAGAATGGTAAGTGTACCTCTAACCTGATAAATTCTAACCAACATATAGCAATACAACAGTCTATCATAGTAAAGATCAATTAAAAAACGAAGGTCTTCTATAATCCTGTGTGATTTCTACAATTAAAAACAAATTTATTGATTATGCACATCATATTTTTAAGGCTCCAGTATTACACAACCGATAATCAACAACAGGTTATTAAATTTTCAATATTGTTGAAAATCACATATTTTTTACTACAAAATTACATAAAATAATTATAACAATGTAGGCACTGCGTACCTATATCAATAAATTAATACCAATTATATTAAAGAGCAAAATATTTAAATTCAAAACATTTAACAGTAGGTGATAAACAGAATTCAATACAAAAATAATATTAATTACATAATTTAATATTTATCCTCAATTTAACGGTTATCCTGTTATTATTTATACTTACGAGCTAAAATAAAATAAAAACAAACCTAAGTTTATTTTGACTAGATCGCCTAAAATCAACTTTAACATAACTTTAACTTAAAACTTCGTAAAAGTTTAAACCCCCGCACCAATACCTATGCCAATACTCTAAGATTTTTTAACGCACTAAAGCTGGGTTGCACCGTCTTAATTTAACTTTGACAAACGTCAAAAATCTGTCAAACTCCATACAATAATCACCCGTCATCATTACGGTCAAAGTTTGGTGGTGCAACTTAGCCTAACAATCATACACTGTACAATACAGGCATGTCAGTCTTGTCCCAATAATGGGCAGACTCATGTTCTTATGGTAATCATTTTTTTAAATTTTAACATAGTTTTTTGGTTTTTTTTCCACACAGCCTCCTGATTCGACCATTGACTTAGTTGTATGTACCTAAAAATAAATTAATTAATATTTCTTTCAGAGTAAAAATCTCTCTTTCATAGTTATTGGTTTCAGTCCAATCTATGAAGGTTAAATAGGTTAGGAATTTATGAATAAAAAATGTTTTAATAATATCCTCTCCCTCTCATCTACTACTTGATTGATACCTAATTAATTGTAGTAGAATGAAATTGTTTTCTCATTAAATGTATATTTTAAAGCTGGTAAACCTTTGAAAAAGAGGCTGACAATAGTGACTGAGTTTCTTGCGCTGCTTCTTCTCAGCACTGGTCCATTTATTGTCCTGAAGCAGTGGTAGGGTTAATACTGGGACCAATAAAAGTGCTTTTTTAAAGCCTATTTGCAGAAATAAATGAGTTTTATTAATTAATAAAGCTAGTACAGGCTTTTTTAAAGATTTATAAGATATTTTAAGGAACCCTTTTCTTTTGTGGTCCAGCCAGTGTATCATAATAAATTACCATCCATTTGACATTTTAGGCATTATACAATATTAAGTTTTAGGTACTTTGAACTGTTATTTGTAATAGCAGACCTACTACATGTAAAAAAATAGATAAGAAATAATGTAAACAAACTGTAAGACTATTAAACATTATGAGATCATCGAAAATTATACAATATACTACCTTCTGTCTGCGGCTTGGTCTGTCTATCTTGGTCATTAGTTTCTTAAGCCTAAGTCGCACACCACTATAACCGTAACTATAACTTTAACCGGTGTTTTTGTATGGATTTTAACAGTAAATAAGATTATTATGCAACCCAGGGAAAGTCTACCACAATCAATCTACTCCTATGTTGATTTCTGCATGTTAAAATTCCATCTTTCATCAGAAAAAATATTCGTTTTCCCCATTAAGGCTTCTTTTTTTCTATTTTTCCCATAAAATATAGCCTTCTTTCTCCAATATGCAATCGACATTATGCAGCATAATTATGCTATAAAAACACACTAAGATTTAAAATCTATATCTCTCAACAACATTCATGAAAACGTAACAAACAGGCATAGTTTATTAACAAACATACTTATACAGTCAACGCTAAATAGTTTATGGGCACCCAAAGTGGCCAAAAAGTTGACACCCAACCTTATTACAATTCTAACAGAGACATTTGTGAACTTATTGGCTACTTTGGGTGTCAAACTATAATTGACACTAACTGTACCCTAGATGTAGTGGTTCTACATAAATATAATATAAACATTGTTCACAATGATATCCTTTAATCGTTCTAAGTGCAGAGCAACAAGGCACAAAGCGTTGCATCATTACAACCATTACAATCGCAGCATCTGGCAAGATGTCAAGCTCGTTTCCTCGTACTGTGAGAATATCGGAATGCCTTTGTTTATTTGCTTTGTTGATTGTGACTGACTGCGGTGATAATTAATTTCGTTTGATAAATTAATCGCACGGTTGGTAGCGGCCTTTTTTTTAGCCCAGGAAAATGGCCTATCCATACCTACCGCCGGGGGACGGTTATGTGGGGCTCGAAACCACTAAAAACCTGGGGTGTTCCCTCTGCCGCATAGTGGTCGCGCCTTGGGTACTAGAAAAGGCGCCTTCCGCGGACGTCCGCCCTACACGGCGGGACCCAACACGCCCCCACTTAATGGGGGGCCGACAGGATTAGCCGGGAACACGAGGCCAATCCCGTCTGATGGCGGTGGAGGAGGTGCCCCCGCGTCTCCAACCTGCTGGCTACCACCAAGGGGAGGAAGAAGCGAACGGTCGTATAACCGCCTTCTAACTCCCCTGGTTGGTAGCGGCCTGCATCCAGTATTCCAGTTCCTTTCTGCTACCTTTAGCAGGTAGTTACCGTTGGTACCGTGCGATGTGAAAGTCATTGGTGGAGGCCTATGTTCAGCAGTGGACGTCATTTGACTGAAACGTAGCGCTGGCGGATTGATAATGGGATATCCAACACAAAAAGAATTTTTGAAATCTGTCCAGTATTTCCTGATTAGCGTGTTCAAACAAACTCTTCAGCTTTATAATATTAAGTATAGATTGATAATAATAGGTATCTATAGATTTATTACTAGGCCGAGGTATAGGGAAAATTTAGCTAGCACGTCTACGGCAGACTGTAAATAAATAAACACTGATAACACGACTGATAAGAAACCCAGTGGAGTTGGATGCAGTAGGCTTACTAAAGCCCGGTCGCGCTCGCACACTCACTGAGGGCGCCCATCGCACAGTCGCGACAGCAATATAATTACGCGCAAGCGATAAGGATGGGTAGCGACACCCCTTCTCGGGCGATCACGGAACGCCGCGGAGGTTTTAGTGGGTATATCCCGTCCTATTCAGGACGGAGCAGCCCCCTTCTCAGGGCGCCGGGAGTCCCACACACCACCCTGTCCCCCGGCAGTGGTGACGGTGCGCAAAGCATTTCCTCTGCGACAAAAAAAAACTAACCAATCTGTACTTTACGTTCTTCGAACTCCTATGATGCTCTTCTGATTAATTTCGTTGCGGGTCCAATGACAGTTTAACTTTCCCCCGGGACAAACTTTAGGGACGGATCGGGTTTTTGAGTAATTTTCACTAATTTCACAGCCACAGGACGTCCACTGCTGAACATAGGCCTTCCTCAATGATTTACATATTGCCCGCTTGGTGCGGTCTGCATTCAGCGCCTTCCTGCTACATTTATGAGGTCGTCGGTCAACCTTTTTCCCAAAATCACTAATCTTCTCAAAAAGGCAAAAAGTTAGTAGTAATACTACTGCTTTTCTTCAATTGTATTATTTATCTTTGTCAGATCTTTCGCCGCATAGATAGATCTTAACCCAAGACAATAAGTTCGAATTTGCAACGTTCATATTTGCTATCGTTCCACCAAGGTTGCTATAACCAATTGTGAATTATACTTCCTTGTTTGAAAGGCTTCAGTTAAGACAAGATAACTCATTCATCGTGTCATTATCATCAATTGCTAGCTTATGCCTGTGGCTTCGCTCGCGAATTTACGGTACAGAACACAACATTCTTCCAATTGTAACAGACGTGTTGCGAACTTTTTGGCTACTTTGACTATACGATACGCGAACGAAGCTCTTGGCATTCCATATCACCTGATAGAAAGTGATGATCAGGCCGAAAGTGGAAGCGAGCTTCACCCGGAATCCTCAACCACGGAAGAACTGGCTATCTTACCTCTAACTGCCGGAACACAATAATGCTGTTAACATTGTTGTTATGGCGACAGACTTAGATAAGATGGTGGTAGCTAGCCAGGCGGACTTAGAACATAGGTAAATGGAGGATTTGGCCTTCTTCGCTAGTACCTAGATGGGTTGAAAGGCTTGATAGTCATATATTTGTCCCTTAGTCACCTCTTACGACATCCACGAAGAGTGGGGGTCGTCCTACCGTGCTTTCCCTCATAATTTCATCATCATCATTTCAGCCGTAGGACGTCCACTGCTGAACATAGGCCTCCCCCAATGGTTTCCGTGTTGATCGATTGGTAGCGGCCTGCGTCCAGCGCTTCCCTGTTACCTTTATGATGTCGTCGGTCCACCTTGTGGGTGTACGTCCCACGCTGAGTTACCCAGTACGGGCTTCCATTCCAGAACCTTGCTGCCCCATCGGCGGTCAGTTCTGCGTACTATGTGGCCTGCCCATTGCCACTTCAGCTTGTTAATCCGTCGGGCTATGTCAGCTACTTCAGTTCGCTTACGGATCTCCTCATTTCTGATTCGATCTCGTAGTCTCATAATTTCAAAGACTAAAATCCCGCTAACATCGTTAAAAGCACACAAAGATGGAGTTATATTTAGAACCGGGAACGGTATTTTCCTATGTTTTGAAAACTGTTTTGGCACTCGTTTCGGTGTAAACTTGTTTATTGACGGTACGTGGAGATTATTGGCATCACCTTTTGATTGTAAACGAATAAATTAAAAGGTTTATAACGTACGTGTGGTTCCGGAAGAGTGGAATGGAACCACTCTTTCCGTGGATGTCGTAATCATTTTTTTTTGTCGCGGAGGAAATGTTTTGCGCACCGTCACCACTGCCGGGGGACAGGGTGGTGTGTGGGACTCCCGGCGCCCTGAAAAGGGCGGGGTATACCCACTAAAACCTCCGCGGCGTTCCGTCATCGCCCGAGTGGCGGTGTCGCGAGTATCTTTGTGCTTTAGACTTCCAGGACACCACCGGCGACAGCCCGCCTATACGGCGGACCCTACACGCCCCACTTGTGGGGGGCCGGCGAGGATGGCCCGAAACGCCAAACCGTTCCCGTCAGACGGAGGTGGCAAGGGTGCCCCCGCCCCCGCCATCGCCGGCGCGTTCAACCAATGACAGGTCGCGTGAACTGTCATAGGTCGCGCGAACTGTCATTGGTCTTTGATAACGCCGATGGCGATCTGCATGCGTTGGTGTGGTTGAAGCTTAAGAGAAAAATTATGC
This sequence comes from Ostrinia furnacalis, assembly GCF_004193835.3. Lineage (NCBI taxonomy): Eukaryota > Metazoa > Arthropoda > Insecta > Lepidoptera > Crambidae > Ostrinia > Ostrinia furnacalis. The sequence continues at coordinate 42,094 of NW_021130673.1, read as the reverse complement.
GCACATCAGGTTGTCTAGTGCCCATAGTACAAGCTTTGATTAGTTTGGGACTAGAGACGCAGTGTAAAATGTCCAAGGCCTCCCCAACCCGGCTGGCCAACATGGGATGATGTGTTAGGTACATATTAAACTACAAATTATTGTTAAACTACAAGTTAACTGTTTACGTCGACTTATCATACGGTGCGAAAACAGGCGATATCGTGCTGATAAGTTATATTGTTGCCTAGTCTAGGATAGCCTGGTACATACGTAGTGATAGGTAAATTATGACATAATATTGACTTACTTGACTTATGGTCCTATGTCCCCTAGATGGGGCAGACAGAGGGCGTCCACAACACATAATATTTAACCTCTCTTAAATTAAAATTCAAATATTTTATTCAGTACGTAGGCCCTTTCCAGGGCACTTATACACGTCCCAAATATAGCTTGCCCTACCACCACTTCGGGACAACATATGGGCTAGTGTTGAGAAGAAGTGGCGGAAGAAACTCGGACACCTTTGTCATTATGGGATCCCCTACTATTTATTACACACGATTAAAAACTTAATCTTTTAAATCCGTTCTAATATTATAAACGCGAAAGTAACTTCCAAGGACAGGACAAAACAGTGCATAATATTGATGGAGGACTGAGTTTAAGACAGGTCCAATGACGTGGTTTCTGACTAGGTTTGATTTGGCCTTCACTGGTTGGATTTATTGGCGGTCAAGCTGTAGATCCTGGCTACACAGGAGTTGCAGCGGTGGGAACGAGAGGTGGGAATAGTCCCGTAGGCTGGCTACACAGGAGTTGCAGCTGAACTAGACTTATCTAGTAAATATTTAAGTTTTTTGACTCGCTAACCACTCGTGGTAAGCTAAATATGCTTATGTTACGAGGGTTTATTACCACAATAGTCGAGCGGGAGGGATCGTACCCGTGTTCCTCAGATCAGTCGGACAATTCGACCCCTTTACCGTTCGGTTCGGCTATCGTCGCTTTTTATCATAGTATAGACTAGTTCTAACTTGGTGGGTGGACACAAGCCAGTGGGTTAAGTTAATTTTATCATAGGCGTCACGAACACATGAACTTCTTCGAAGAGGCGTTCTTTTTCGGCTTTTACGCAAAGCAAACGCTGTTATCAGCACTATCAAACATAGTGATATAATTTTACGATCGTTATCACCGATCGGTCATGCGCACTTTATCGATTACAACATGCGTAATCGCATTGGAACACTATAGTTTACTATATTTTTTACAAAAAAATATAAATAATTATTTGGTCACTTACATAAAAACTTACACAGGTTCTGAATTCTGAAAACCGGAGTGCTTATGCTTAGGGTTAATTTTTTTTTTTGTCTTCGGTACTTTTTCGATTTTGGTTAAAGTACCTAATAATGTGCTCACAGTTTTTATTGAACTTCGAAAGTTCTGAGCTCCAAGGGCGTTTAGTTGCAGTCTGCTAATGGTTTAATTATAAAGGGTTAAATTATAATTTAGAAAAAAAATCTTTAATATATTGTTTAATTTAATATTTTTGCTCAATTACGGTTTGTCACAAAAAGGCGATTTTCGTACCACGTTATCAAAGATAGTTAATGTTTGTAAAATTATCAATTTCCCAATTAAACCACTGATATGACGAAATAACTAATTTACGCGGTTCAATAGATAAGCAACGCCATCTAGGGAAAATAAACATAGTTTTTACTATTTGAAAGATGACTGACATGCCAGAAGTTAAGTAACATAATATCTCAAAAGAAATTAATTAGGTGATTGCTATAATAGTAATTAGCCTATACATAGTTATTGGCATATTGGATTGTTAATAAGTAAGAGACAAAAATTTACTACATTGGACTGCATATTGTGATATTGCTCAGAAAAAATATTTGTCTTTTTTCCTGTCTTAATAACTTCCATTAGGCTTGTTTCTTTTCATTTTAGGCAAGTTGGCCAATAACTATGTATTGGCTAATTACTATAGCGATCACCCTACATTATTTCACTCCAGGCTTTTTCCCCTTCGCTCCTTACAAAAACTTTAAAATAGGGATGTTTCCTGGGTAAAAAAGCAAGAGTTTTAATTAGTCCGTCAGTTAGCTTATCAAAATCTTTTTCACTTTTTAAAACTAATGAAAATGTAAAGAGATAAAGCGCGCCAAAGTTCTAAAGAAAAGGCTCGTGACTTCAGTAAGTGCGTAAAAGTGCAGCACTTAGTGACGTCGCGCGGAACTTCAAGGCACTATAACTTTGTAAGTATTTGTTTGATTGACAATTAAAAATATACGTGTCCAATATTTTTTATAAATTGACGGACTAAAAAATTTTTTTTAGGAAACTAGCCTATTATACCTCTAAATTAGTCTAAAGGTCAGTTACCCAACCCGTCTGGCCAGCGTGGGGAGTGTAGGCTGAATCCTCCATTTAATTACTTGTTACGTTAACCGATTGTTCCTGGGCGAGCTGCGCCCTTTACCTCAACTGGCATCCGCAGAATACCAGTGGTCGTGATGCGCTCTCTGCCGTCACGGCGTATACTGAGCTGATGCCATTTTGGTGCTTGTAGACGTTCTGTTGTCTAGTTTTAGTTATTATCTTGCTGTGTACCTACTTGCATCGAATAAATATTTTTCTTTCTTTCTTTCTTTCCATTTGCCTCTGGTAAATGAGGGTTTTCGCGTACGAAAGATCCGCTAGATGGCGGGACGTGGATGTGGGGTCTGACTGCTGCGTGATTGGTGGATTTTGACATATTTGTCAATGTCATGTCAAAAATAACCAATCATGCAGCATTTGGACCTCGCGTCTACGTATTGCCATCTGGCGGATTTTTTAATCGCGAAAACCCTCATTAGAGAGCGTCGTGCTCCTGCATTGGAGACTAAATGACCTGATGATTTTCTAGCTTTTGAGGCGACAATAGCTCAAAGGTGTCACTTTCAGACTGGCTTATTCGAGGGTCGGTAACTCGGGAGTTTCGAACTAGGCTAGACTAGAGGTGGGCGCCACGCCGGCGCGCCGCCGCCGCCGCGAATTTTTTCACGCCGCCGCCGCCGACGACCAGCTGTCGGCGCGCCGATTCTGATACTGTACCAACTATTTGCAATTTATTCCTCTCCTATACTGTACTAATTTGTGTTTCGAACGCAGAAGAACTATTTTTTTTATTGAGTTGAGCGGCTATTCTACTTCAATAAAGTCCTAGTATCACTACGACCGGTACCGATCTATTGTGATCGCCGCTATTTTCCTTACAGTTCGTCTCCGAGTCCTACATCCATTAGGAATTGCAGTATCTTTTGGGGGGCGATATGTTTTACATCTTGTGGGCTTAGGATGTGTTTGCCCAGGTGTAAGCTCCGCTTGCGCATCAAAGGTCCGCAGCCGTGAGAATGTGTGGTGGCGTTTCATCTGCCTCTTGGCACGTCCTGCGCGTTCTTGATTCGGACAAGTAGGTACTTGTTTAAGCTGCAGTGTCCAGTGAGGGCTCTAACTAAGATGCGCATTTTGATCCTACTCAGTCCTATGATTTGCTTAGAGCATTTTCGGTCATAGGCTTTTATGAGAGTTTTGGAATGAGTTAATCCTGGCGTGTCTGACCATGCCTTAAAGGAATTGTTTAAATAGATGTTCTCCAGGGTAAGTAAGTCAGGGTCATTCAAGCGAGACTTTTGGGAATGCCACAAAAGGGTTCTGGACCATATTGTGTTCCCTCCGCTCGTCGCTTAGTTCGTCGGTATTTTCATTGCCACGATTCCCGCGTGACTTGGAACCCATTTCAGCGTTACTCTGTTACGTTCTCCTAGGGTTTTCAGTCGACTCATGCAGTTTTCTACCAACTTTGAGGTGATTAAGTTGGAGTTTAAGGCCATCAGCGCGGTATGCCTGACTGTCTGAGTTAATGTAATTTAAATTTTTTCGCAACTTAATGCCGTTGTAATACTAATAAATTGATTGAATAACTCAATACTAACTATATTAACAGTTATAGAAACAAAAACTACTCGACGGATTTTAACGAAACTTAGTACAATCATTCTTCATACTCCTGGGCAGGTTATAGGATACTTAGGAATTCCTACGGGAACGGGAGTTAGCGGGAAAATCCTTTTGTATGAAAAATCTAAACCGCTTAAGTTAAACGCGGCATGCAGGTACTTTAGTAAACTTAAAGCTTAGTTACAACAGGATATTGCAAAATTCCCACGGGAACGGGAGTTAGCGGGAAAAAACATTTGTATGAAAAAATCTAAACCGCGTAAGATAGATGAAGGGGGTAAAACGGGATCCACGCGTACGAAGTCGTGGGCGGCCGCTAGTGATCCATAAGATTGGCAAGTCGCCTAACGAATTCTCTTATCGCTCAATTAATCTGATATTTGTATTGTTAAAATTATGGAAAACGATCATTCTTGCTCGTTTATTCCCTTGCCTAAGTATGACTCATGTAATATAGTATACCCGACCATAAATTTTGGCAGAAACCATACCAACCATAATCAGTACAATGTTTGGAAAAGAAAGAATCCCGTACGTCTGCTTTCGCTGCGGCTTCAGCTGCGTTTATCATAAAGACTGCTCTATGAAATTAAAAAGTACCTTCTAGCACACTTCTACTACCTGTTGATGGATTCTTATCTCAGTGACAGACAGTTTAAAATCAAACTCGGTGACAAAATCTTCTCTTTTTAGCTGCAGAGCTGGAGTACCCCAGGACTCTGTACTTGGTCCGATACTCTATAACATCTACTAGTAAAGTAGCCCAGACACCAGAAAGCTGCGGCCTTCCTCAAATTAATGTAACTGTGATCTTAAAGTGACTAGACTGTTGCAAAGTCAGCTGATTGGCTGACCAAGTGGCGCATGTAATTAAGCCTTGAAGTCTCACCATATTATCATTTAAGACGTGAAACGTATCCTCCGGCCAATCTAGACCTCGACCCATTGCTGCAATCAACCTACATTAACATCCTGGACCGTAGGATAACAAAGAAAGACCATAAATATAAATAAAACAGAATTGAATATAATATTCCACCAACAGTCAGCTAATCTAACATTAACTATGTGCCTCCAAAGAGCTCAAAAATACATGTTAAGGGTACTTTTATCGGCACATTGGTACGCTCGCCTTTAGGAAATACACGAGAACCTGATCTCAGCCAAACCCGCTATCCAAATATCAAAGTATCTATGATCAAGAGAGCTAATTTACTAGGATAAACCACTGCTCTAGTGGCTCAAACCCCAACCAACTGCAAATCACCTGATTAGTCTTGACGACAGATACTAAAAAAGCAGATTTAAAAAAAATACCCAATGAACAAAGGTCAAACAAGGTCACGCCGCCGACGCCGCCGCCGCCGAGGTCAAAAAGTCGGCGCGCCGCCGCCGGCCAATTGTATATCGGCGCCCACCTCTAGGCTAGACTAAATTGTTGCGCTGGAGAGCAAGAAGATAATAAAATATAATTTATAATTATTCTAAAAGCGAAAGGTCACTGACTGACTCACTCATTACGAAATCTCAGAAACTACAAGTGCTAGGAGTCTCAAATTTTACACGGGGGTTCCTTTTAGAAGGTAGGTGCTCACTGAGACGGGATTTTGTAAAATTCAACCCCTAATTGGGTAAAACGGGGCCCACGCGTACGTACGGTCGCTTGGTATTAATATGTATGAGACACCTAAAGGCTCCATTAAAGGGAAAAAGTATAAACATTTTTTGTTTAAATATTTGACAAAACTAATTAAAGTTGAACCGGTGAACTTCACGCCTCCAATAAAAAGTTGTCATATTTAAATCGCCCCAATAGTTTTGATAGGAGCCTATTGTTGATCGAAGTAGCTCAGTTGGAAGAGCAGTCGCCCGGCAAGCGATAGGCCGTGGGTTCAATTCCCGCCTTAGGCAGTTCGATTTTTTCAAGTGGTTTATTTAAAATTTAGTTTAAAAAACGACTCTAATTGCTTAGATATTTTAATTACAGAGCCTATTCATTACAAAGTAACAATAAAATCTTTCCTCTTTAAAATATTAGTGTAGACTGTGTCAATAAAGCTTTTCCTATTTCTATTTTTTTTTTCTAAAAAAGGTTGACAGCCCTAATGACGTCACACCACGTGACTCGCGCGCAGACAGCGCGGCGCGCGCCTTTTTATAATTGCGCACGCGCAAATTGCCTCGCGGGAAGCGCATAATTACTATCACGCTATAGCCTTGCGCCGCGGCTCCATTCGGCCCTTAAGTAGAGCATCCTTTTCCTTAGATCATTGCTCGTTTTCACCATCAATCCCTAATTTTTAAGTGACCCCTATGATAACACATAAATATGAATTTTGTTTTCATAATCCTCACTTAAAAATTAGGTATTTAAGGTGAAAACGGGCACATGCCTACTTAATCTTCTGACTAATAGTTCGCCTTGCTAGTCTTGATACTTTATGTCTAGGATATTACGCCCGTATTTACAACGATACATGCTTAAATGAAGCAGCATATTAAACGCATAGCGTTGAATAGAGCTCTGTGATTGGTTCATGTGTCACCCTGTGCGTCCACGCGCACTGTGAGACCTCATAGTAATGTTTGTGAATACGGGCGTTAGATGAGTGCGTTTTAAATCGCAAGCAATGCTAGTATTTAGAATTCCTTTGCAACATCTAATTGGTTTGTTCAAAGTCCAATAGGCAGTTAGATCTGTAATTTATAAGTGGAAAAGTTGTTTCTGTCTGTTGCGTTTTCATGTTATTTTTATCATAATAAGCAATGGTTTCAATTAGCTTTGTATTATAAGATCTTACTGTTTTTACAAGCTTTAATATAGACTTGGCTAGTTATAAATCTTGCAACTGAATTCAAGACAGTTCTTCTTAACCGATGGAGCTAAAATTTCTAAAAAGAAATTAGTTTTTAAAACCTTAATTTTCGCGAGTTTCATGTCTCCAGAACCAATGAAAATAATTAAGCAGAATCAAAGATGAAAATGGAAAGATAACTTGTTCTGTTTCTTTTAAACGCTTACTTGAACCACTGTAAAATTTGGGTAGTTTTCTAAAAACGGGTCTTCCCCGGGAAGAACATACGGCGTTTTATGCCGGTCTTTGAAGGTGATTAAATCTTTTTGTGATGAACAAAAACCGCTGGCAAAAGTTTCTAATTTATAAGGATACTTAGTAATACTTACTTTCCGCCCGCGGCTTCGCCCGCGTGAAATTTTGTTTGTTTTTTTTTTTTGTTGTCATAGAAAAACTTTATCGCGCGCGTCCCTGTTTCAAAAACCGGGATAAAAACTATCCTATGTCCTTTCCCGGGACCCAAACTATCTCTATGCCAAATTTCATCAAAATCGGTTCAATGGTTTAGGCGTGGAAGCAAGACAGACAGAGTTACTTTCGCCTTTATAATATTAGTATAGAAGTTAGAAGTATAGATGTACAGCAAAACTCATTTCGTGCTGCTCCATACCTTATTACCTTGCAGTAAGACTTAAAAAGTTCACGTTACAAAATAGGCGTGTGAAGGACCACGCCACAAAATGGGAGTGTTTGACAAACATCGCCGAACTGAGGTACTCAGAATAGATTTGGCTCACACCCTGTTATTGTGCAAGCTGGCCAGTGACATCATCGGAGGTGGCTCAATGATGAGCTAGGGATGCTAGTCATTAGCTTTAGTTTCAAGAAGTCAGGACCAGCATTTTCCAGTTTACTTCTGGATGTAAAAGTCTCTTTATCATCCTTATCTATCATCTATTCCTGAGAATAAATAAGGCACACAATTGATACCTGCCAAGGAAACTATTCTTTGGCTTTTGAGATAGGCAGCAACGGGACTATTCCCATCTCTCGTTCACTCCTGTGTAGCCAGGAGCTACAGCTTGACCGCCTATAGAAACCCAACGAATTAAGGTCAAGTTTAACCATGACCAAGTTTCAAGACCCGCAACGTAATTAATCAGAAAAGATGCTGCTAGTCAATGGCTTTAGATCTCGAGAAGTCAGGACCATTATTTTAGCCTTTCTCAGTATATTTCTGGACGTAAAATCAACCGCTCTGTTCCCGAGAATAAAGGCTCACACCCTATTGCAAACTGAGCAGAGTGATATCACCGGAGGTGGCTCAATGATGCCTGCTAGGGATGCTAGTCATTGGCTTTTTGTTCCGAGAAGACAGTACCACCGTTTCAGTTATGACAGTCCACTGCTGGACGTAAGCCTCACCCAAAAAGCGCCGTAAAGCCCGATTATGGCTTTATCCAGCCACTTTTAGCTCTCTTCTTGATGTTTTCGGTCTCAGTGTTTGCCGAGATATGATTTCCATTCAAGAATTTACTTCAACTGTCAGTTGATTCTAAAACATAATATTATGTACCTAATTATGCTAGCTAGAACTGTGTCCATTACTTGACCAAAATTTCCAAGCATACGCCTTCCCATAGTTCTACATACAAAGGTAGAAAATACCAAGTATTGAAGTAATGCTATCCAAAGCTTCGAATCTTTACATCCCTCTCAAGCAAAGCGAGGTTCCCGCATGAGTGACAGTGACAGACACACTCGATACTATGTAAACGGTACAGAGTCGTCTTGCTGGTCTCATTTTCTCAAAAAGATGCCAGCTAGAGGGCGTTTGTTGTACACAGTTATCATAAAAGATGCTAGAGAAATCGCCGCGAGCTGGCATTGAGACTGCAGTTGCTATGTAAATGTATTGAATTAGATGGTCCTTCGAGCCGGATATGCGCCGACCTACGTGTCGAGTCGACCTCATCACGAACACATTACCGCACAGAAAATTACTTGTGTCCTTTATTCGCCTTTTCCTCTATTTAGACATAAAATACATTTGCTTCAGTAGCATTACTTTGTCCGTAATCTATGCTTACACAACTGTATTAGATGGTGAAAAAGCAACACTCCATAAAAACAAAATGCATTTGGCGTTATAAAAAAACTGGTAATAATAAAAAAGGCGCTGGATGCAGGCCGCCACCAACCGGCCATTGAAATCATTGGGGGAGGCCTATGTTCAGCAGTATACGTCCTATGGCTGAAATGATGATGATGATTATAAAAAACTGAGTGAGTGCCATTTTGGTTTAATAAATCCTGTCAAATATCTGTGATAACTGTTGAACTACCCTAGTTATTTTTTCTTTCTTAATTAGGCTTTTATCATTACGCTTTTATTTTAAGATTTACTAATGGTTTACTATTGGTTCCTGGTTTGGCATTGGTACTGATGCACCCAAGCCGATTTTTGTAGCGATGCAGTCGCGCTGCTGTAGCGCGTTAGTAGCGCGTTGGCATCACTTCTATAGTGCGTTGCAAATGCGACTAAGGCGCGTTAGTAGCGATGCTGTCGCGCGTTTCGTAAAAAAAGTCGACGTGGGCGAGGGCCCTTAGTAGATTTTGAGAATTCTTTTGCTAAATGTGATGCGATTGCATAAGCCTTACCTACCATATCTGCTTCTATTGCGATTTAAACACACATATTGTACTGTAACAAATCATCGGAGTTATTAAAAGTACTAACGTCAATTCATAGTAATTATACAGCGCCTGATGCTGATCTAATCTGATGACGGCTCATCAAGCTGAACTTTGGCATCTTATGTCGTTGCAATAGATTCTATTTTACAACGAAAATGTGAAGTTTGGTATGCTTTTGATGACGGTTTGATTTCCTCAACTGAAAAGCGTGGATGTGAAGCTATAGTCATAGTAAGATACCCCGCAGACTAAAGACTTTTAGTCGGCTTACGGGACTATTCCCACCTCTCGTTCCCACCGCTGCCACTTCTGTGTAGGCAGGATCTACAGCTTGAGCGCCAATAAAAACCCAACCAGTGAAGGTCTAGTTAGATTATGGCCCGATCGCGAACGTCGGTCGGCGACCGACGCGGACGAGCCTGGGCTTCGCGAAGCGAACAACACTCGGCCTCGTCGGCACGTGCACCAACGATCGCCAAACGGCTAGAGTACCTTTTGTACTCGCCACTCTGCCCGGTGAAGCTGGAAAAGCTCCTCAAGCTACCAGCGCGCGTCCCTTCAAAAAAAAAAGAAAAAAAGTCTAGTTTGATTTAGTCGGTTTCTAATTTGTATGAAGAATCAGCCGATACCAAATCGGTGTAACGTGCGCACTTCCATACACTGATAGATTAACAACCCGACTATCGGCCGACTAAAAGTCTGTAAGCGGGGTGTCTAAAACCTTTTTTCGTTGCTGTCTTAAAGGACAAACATGGGAACATCAGGTCTCCCTAGCTGACTCGCCTGGCTAGGGTGGCGAGTGTAGGCTAAATTCTCCCTTTGTCGTATCTTTAGTGAATTCTTGAATTCTTTGTTGAATTCTAGTGAATTTTCATTAGAGAGAGAAGGTCGTACTCCTGCAGACGAGATTGAATTACCCGATGATGATGATTTCGTTCCAAATTCCCAATGTCTCAAACTATTCATATTCCTTCCATCTAAATCTGGTTATGCGTGAAAAGATAACAAACTCAGAATTACAGACGGAGTTACTTTTCCATTTACAATATCAGAACAGAATACCTACATTAATATTGACCTTGAAGCAGCAAGGTATTAAACCACCTTCTTTACGATTTCCATTGATACATAGCTAACCTTAACTGACGTAGCTAAGAACTAAATATCTGCACGCGAACTGAAATAGCAACTGTTAAAAATAACTCGCTTAGTAATGCCATTATTCACAAAATGTCATATGACGTTTTCCGACTGAAGTGGACAATCTTGGAATAGCCGTGAAAATTGTTCATACATGTGGGCAGGCCTCACTAAGTGGACCGATGATTTGGTGAAGGTCGCAGAAGCACCTGGATTCGGTCAGTGCTGGACCGGTCGTTGTGGAAAGCCTTGGGGGAGGCCTTTGTCCAGCAGTGGTTGGCATTTGGCTGAAACGAACGAACGATGCATGTACACACAGGTGTATTTATTTATTTTAATAAGTAGGTACATACATAATAAAGTAGAATCATATCTTGGATCAAAGGAACATAATAATGCAAGGCTTATGATTATGACTGCAGGTGTAATGAAAAACCAAACTTAATAAGAATTAACTGACTTCAAAGTGTGAATTCGGTGCCTCAGGATTGACAGCTTGACCGACAATAAACCCAACTAGAAGGTACATTAGTCTCCATTTTCCATTTGCAAAGCGGATGACAGGTGACAAACAACGGCATAAGAAACTAAAGATGTGAAATGAAAAATTTAGCTTAATTGTTCCCTTTTCACGAAAACAGTCGCAAAAATAGAATTAGCACGTTAGTCAGCCACGTCGTGTCACTGTCAACGCGTCACACTGTCACACAATGGACTGTAAATCTGGTGAAATAACATCATGGTAATAATTACTTAGTTGAGTCATTTCAAGATAATGTCATAGGTGTATAGGCTGCAAGGAAATGTGGCCGTATATGGGCATCGGCTCTGAAGTTATGTCATCAAGATATTGTTGTCTTGTTTTGTCTGAAGCAAAGAAAATTTGTACGTTTACAAAACAAAAGACTGGTCTCCACTGTCCAGGGTTTTTTTTTTACCCACAACGACGAAGCTTTTGACCTTTATTTGGAGATACATCTCACCTGATGGTAAGTGATTATCAGGCCGAAGGTGGAAGCGAGCTACACCCGGAATCCTCAACCACGGAGTATACCTTCAATGTATACTCCATATTGTCCCTTCTTCACCTCCTGTCTTAACTCCAATCCAACTGCCGAACACAACAATGATGTTAACATTGTTGTTATAGCGACTTAGTGGTAGCTAAACGTTGCCATGTGGACTTAGAATAGGACCAACTAAATTATTTTATTTTACTGTCGTTCGTTTTAGCCAAATGACGTCCTCTGGTAGACAAAGGCCTCCCTCAAGGATTTTCTCGAAAACCGGCCCTGGGTTGTCTGCATCCTGGTGATTCCCGCGACCTTTCCTAGATCGTATGTCCAGTCGTCCGATCCGTGGTTGCCCTTAGGCCATCGGTTCTGCGAGCTATTTTGCTATTTGGCTGACAAAGGTGTCTGAGTTTCTTCCGCCACTTCTTCTTAGCACCAGCCCATATGTTATTCCGAAGTGGTGGTTCTTCTCAGCCGATACACTCTTGTCAGAGTGGTCGTGGTCATCATTTTGAATCACGATTCAGAGTGATGCTCCTCGTAATACGGCGCTATTCCTCGCGGACTGCAGCTTTCCGGGTACTTTCGCTAACCGAGCACTTAGTTGCGCCCTTGATCTGGTCCGTCCATCTCATTGGTGATCTACCACGTGGTCTGGTGCCCTCAACTTTTCCCTGCACTACGAGACGCTCTATGGAGTCATTACTGTGCCGAGATACATGGCCGAAGAAGTGGTGGTAGAGCAAGCTATATTCGGGACGTGTTTATGTGCCCTAGGCCTACTGCCTAGGATACGCGCTGCGATAAGCGTTTATCACGCCATTTTATCGATTTTTCCCATACATTTGGCGTCGATAAAGTATATCATGGCGCGGCTGGAAAGGGCCTACTACATCTTTTTCTCAATCGTTCACATTTCACTCACATTCTCACGTTAATAATCGAAACAATAAAACCCCAATCATTGTAAGTTCCCCCAAGTTTACGATACGCCCGCCTGGAATACTGCCAGAGTGGAACACCGCACAATAGGATTTTCCACGTTGCTCGCTAAAAATAAACTGATTTAATCATACATACGAGTATTAACACAACATTTTGTTGCGAAAAATTGCCGTGTGAATGTGGTGTTTTTGCAAGTGGCTTTCTACCTAAAGGTTACTTAACTTAAACCTTTGTTTTGTCACCTATCATCCGCTTTGCACTGGAAAGTCGAACCTTAACTTCGAACTCCTCCTATGTTCTTCTAATTAATTTTGTTGCGGGTCCAATGACAGTTTAACTTTTCCCCAGGACAAACTTGACCTTCACTGGTTGGGTTTTTATTGTCGGTCAAGCTGTAGATCCTGACTACTGCAGCGGTGGAAACGGGAGGTGGGAATTCAAAAGACTGTAGATCCTAAGATGTAGTGGTGTGAAGGTGGAGTTGGTGTAGTTCTTCCCTAGGTGATTAATCTAAAAATCTAGGAATTAACGAGCACGTGATTAGCGAAGACTAATTACAATACAATTAGTTTTACATTGTTGCCAAATTCTTACTAGCAGGCGCGTGGGCATTTGAGGTTAATAATCCATTGATCACTTTTGCTACTAGCCATATTATATCTTTTTCAATGGTAAAAAAAAAGCTTATCTATGATTGTACTTAATGGCAATTGACAGTCCACTGCTGGACAAAAACTTCCCCCCAAAGACTACACTATGCCTTTGGCCCTGCAAGGCAAGAGTGAGGTCACTTATTGGGCAGGTATTTAACACTTAGAATTATTGTCGTCAAACCTCTGCTTAGTCAAAATTCAAATTTATAAAAGTAAAGTTATGAACCACGCTTTTAATACAATTTTACCTGTCTTTCTCAAATCTTCATAGTTCCCCATTCATCATCACTTTCTGAAAGATTGAATTAATCGCAAACTGAGGCTTACATAAGAAAAAGCTTTTCCAATCAGAAACGTAGGCTTAGTCAGAAAAAAATGCTATACCACTATCGTCTCTCACCACATGGTTAACATCAAACATAAAAACAGACCACAAATATTTCTGCCAGGCAAATGTCATGGAAAATGCCGTAAGCTATATTTAAAATAAATACACCTTGTCCTTCAAATGAATTTTTTCACATCTAACGCCAACGTTGGGCCAACGTTTGCATGTCAAATTCAATGTCGTTGACCTTTTTTTTCAGTGGACACCCCATTTCCTACTAGCTAGTATCGTCTGACCAGCTAGTGTTGGAGAACTGTCGATGTAAAGAATATCGACTGTGCTATTCATAACTGCATCACTCGATAGTTTTTTGGAATATATGGTACAGTGTTAAGCTTGTCTGTTATCCCTGAACATCCCTTATCGCTTTTCCCTAAGATTCTGGAGATCTATAGTGTTGCTAGGGCGATCCAAAATGAAGCGAGCTTACCCAGTGCTAATTCACTCGTGGTCGTGGCTATTCTTCTTCGCTTCTTCTATCACATTTTGTCTAAACACTTAACATTGACCTAAACAATTAGTGGTGACTGAGTTTGTTCCGGCGTTTCTTCTCAGCACTTGCCATTTCGGGCACTTTTTATTATTTACTATAATATTTTGACGTTCATAAGTGCCACTTGTGGTCTAAACTAAATAAATAAATTTTTGATTTTGATTTTTTGATTCTGAACAGTGCTTCTCAGACTCGGACCACGACGGGTGCTGAAGAACAAGAAAAAATATCGACTATCGATAATAACATTGTCCAGTCACTACTTGGCAGCCGTCCAGTGATGACCAGTTATAAATTAGATCCAGTAATTCGGTTCTTCGCTCATTGTTAACAATTGAGATGTAGGTGAGCTGGTCTGTGGTGATGTTTGAGCTGAAAATCAGTTTTATGACCTACATTAATTGCGCGTCTTGATTCGCGGTAATTAAGACAACATACAAGATTGTATCGGTCTGAAGCTGAACCGTATCAACTCGAGGTGGTCAGTCATTCTTTGTATGAAACTCCATACTGCAACGCACAATTATCCGCACCGTAACGTAAACGCCTCGCCTCGCGGTTGACAGCGCGCGAAACTCGATAAGGTGTTGATCCGTTTCCGAATTGTTAAGTCTGCTAAGACCTTTAAACGATAATGTTAGTTTGATGATGACTAAAATCTTCACTCGCCTTCCAGCGCCATACAATCATTTGTCTCCGCTAGACAAAAGTGACGTGACAGATTCAATTTCGCAATCATCATGTCAAAGAAATTGACCAATTTGTCATTTTGTCTAGGGCTTCCTGTGGTCATTCGTTCGCAATCGACTAAATCAGTTGTTGATAACTGTCACAAACCTAGCGAGTAATATCATAGCCTGCCTAGTACATAGAATCTCTTCATCGAAAATCTCTCAAAAAAAAAACTCATTTGGCTTACATCGGAGAAGCTCTTGCTTGGCCTGTATCTCACCTGATGATGATCATGGCGAAGGTGGAATCCTCGACCACAGAGGAACTGGCTATCTTACCTCGTCATCATCATTTGAGTTCAGTCATAAGACACTGCTGAATATGGGTCTCCCCCAGGGCCCTAATGATTTCCATCATGAACGGTTAGTAGCGGCCTGCATCCAGTGCCTTCCTGCTACTTTTATGAGGTCGTCGGCCCACCTTCTGGGTGAAAGTCCTACGCTGCGCTTTCCAGTACATGGCCTCCACTCCAGAAACTTGCTGCCCCATCGGCCGTCAGTTCTGCGTACTATGTGCCCTCTCGATTGCCACTTCAGCTTGCTAATCCGTCAGGCTAAGGTATCTCTCAGCTAAGGCCGTCATCGGCTGTTTGGTGTAGTGGTTCGAAACGGGCTACTATGCCGAGAGGTCCTGAGTTCGATTCCCAGCCGCACAGAAATTGAAATGATGAATTAAGTCTGGGTGTTACTATAATATGTATGTATTTAAAAAAGAATAAAAGTAGTATATCCGTTAAGCTATCACCCATAACATAAGCATATTTGCTTACTTTGGGGCTAGCTGGCGCTTTGTGAAATTGTCCAAAGTATTTAAGGTCAGTCTTACCAAGTCTGCCCCATAATTGATGGCCGATTCGCATTTTTTTTTATTCAAGACAAGGCAGGTATTTGACCGCAATCGCACCTGGGTGTGAGATGCAGTCTAGGATGGTACATATCTGCCCTGTAAGTGCCTATTCACTCTCGCCTTGAAAACGCCCGGATTATAGTGTTCGGGAAATACAGCAGCAGGCAGCGAATTCCAGTCCCTAGCTGTTCAATTCATATGCCACCCAAACCTCACGATTCATCCACGTGCCGGCCATTTATCGAATGAGCCACCCACCGGAGACCAACTGCTTGTTTACCAACAAACTATTACCACAATATCTGACATCCGCTATATTTCTAAGCTAGCTCCATTAGGACATAATAGAAGTGGACTAGTAAGTCCGTTCGTTCTTGAGTGGCGACCACGCAACTTAAGATGTAATAAAGGCAGGCCTTCCATTCAGTGGACTGATGACTGAACTGGGAAGCGATTGGATGCAGCCAGCGCAGGACTGGTCGCTGTATAAATCCTGGGAGAAGAACATTCCAGTAACGGACGTGTTTCGGTATGGCAAAACACGCCACCGCGCCTACAATCCTGCATCGCAGTATCAAAGGTCTCTGATCCCACATTTTCCACTCTGACAAGGTGTTTTACATTCTGCCTGTACACGGTTACCTATATATTTATCTGAAAGTTAATAAAAGAGAGACAGAGCCTCAATAAAGATGGATGCAATTAGTATTTTACTATTGCTGTCAGACCCTGAAGACAAGAAGTATTTAATACTTTCCCTCTATTTACCAGAGTTAATGCATATCTTTTCTTAAAAATCATCTGATTAAATTCGTAGCGGGTTCAATCTTCCATGACAGTTTAACTTTCCCCCGGGACAAACTTGACCTTCACTGGTTGGGTTTTTTATTGGCGATCAAGTTGTAGAGATCCTGGCTACACAGGAGTTGCAGTGATGGGAACGAGAGGTGGGAATAGTCCCGTAATTACCAGCTTACAACCCCCATGCTTTGACCGAACAGGTTGGGGAGGCCTGATGTTGGCATATTAATTTGTCCACGGGAAAAGTGCAGCTCAAAAAGTATGTCGATTGACCGAAATCCCGACTTTATAATCAAGCTGCTAAAGGCGTAGTTCGTTTGACTATACTACAAAAATTTCTGAACCTTCTGTCCCCAACTTCCATTGTTTATGTCCATTATTACTAGCCGTAAAAAGTGTAGCCTTGAACTGGAGTCAAGGTCGCCTCACCGCTGTTGGTAGCCGTAACGTAATACATAAGCACGCGCGCGTTTGTATACTACTGGAGTTGTGGGAAGAAGAATGTATAATGAAAGCTAAGGCATCCTGCATTACAACATTACTGTATCCCGCAAAACTGGACTTATATGTTCATACGGCAATGTCCCGTTTTTTTGCAGATAAGGTTTTTTTTTTTGCAATTACAATAGTTTCTAAAAACAAAACACGCAGGAGAACCCAAAGTGACTGACATAGCCTGCAGAATCGCTATACAGTGACAGTGGGCGGGGCACATAGCTAGTAGAGCTGATGGCCGCTGGGGCAGAAAGCAAAAAGTTCTCGAGTGGCGACCACGAGCCGGAATACGTAGTGTGGGCAGACCTCCCACTAGGTGGACAAACGATCTGGTGAAGGTCGCGGGAGGTGCCTGGATGCGGGCGGCGCATGACCGGTTCTTGTTGAAATCCTTGGGAGAGGCCTTCCTCTAGGACTACTCAACAACCTTCACTGGTTGCATTTCGGCCAAAGTGCCACACGAGAAAGTATTGGTCGATGCTGTTGCTTATGACATAAATTAATTATTGTATTACTGAATAATGTATTAAAATATGTATAAAATGTATGAAATGAAACAACTTTCTTGAGCTGTCAAAGTAGAAGTGATTTTATTTTGTTTAGAAGAAAAAGTGATAAAAAGTATAAAAACTCCTTGTTGGTTTCCAACATAGTCTCGCGCGCGATATGCAACACGCACTAGAATTAAATCTATTTGTATTAAACAATGAATAAAAACTTATGATTAAACTGACTGAACTTGCAATTACTCTTAAAATACAATTATGAAAGATAACATTTGCAGATGTAGTAAATCAAAACAATCATGAAATATGTAGACCGGTCTATGTAACATTACATTCTCGAATAGTATGCGATCTAACACATCATAAACAATTAACAGAAACACAAAACACTTGTCGTTTATATCGAAAATAATTGAATACTTAATAAAACCCGCAGTCGGGTTATGAATTAACAATTATTGTTATTATGAAATTAATAAGCTAAATTATGAATAAAACAAAACTTGGTTCAAGTTTCCTCACTTGCATAAAAAGAATTATAATGGAAAAGCAATGAAAATCCAACTTAGACATATAAGGATGTATCAGAAGCACTAAGACTCCCATCAAGTTTGGCCCAATGTATGAAAAGTTGCTGTATTGTNATACGACTGGTTTATGAGAGGCAAATTATTTACAAGATTCAAAGCCTCGCCCTTTAAATAGCCCTTTAAATAATATAATTTTTGTACATTGGATAACTTACAGTTGTTGCCTATTAATTCCATGAAAAGCTCCATGAATGGCTTGTATGCACAGACGTTGTTACCATCAAACGATTGGATTTCTATCGGAGGCAGCCTCGTGGTCTCGAACAGCGGCGTCGAAGCGTCCACGGCACACGCAAACCCCAGCGGCGAAGCACTGCTGCGGCGGTCCAGAAGAGCGTCGATCCGGGAGAGGACATCGTAATAGCGGTCCTCGAACTCCTCTTCACCGTCCAACACCTCCTGGCCTTGCAGAATGGCCTCGTCCGCCAGCTGGTGGTAGCGCGCGAACGCTTCTTCTATTGCTTTCCTTCTGTTCGTCAACTCGAAAACACTCGGGTCCGTCTTCTTGTTCAAAAAGGTAACACATCGTGTTATAGCGGCCTTGCACTGCCCTTGTAACAGCTTGGTTTTTTGGTTGGTGTCACCACAAACCTGGGTAGCCATAATACCTACTGCAATCGGCAACTATGCCGGCGTTGGCCCTCGGGATAATTTTCCAGCAGCACACAAAAAAACCAATGTGAATTATGTATGGGTTTCGGCACCAAATTTATGTTGCTTATGACATAAATTAATTATTGTATTACTGAATAATGTATTAAAATATGTATAAAATGTATGAAATGAAACAACTTTCTTGAGCTGTCAAAGTAGAAGTGATTTTATTTTGTTTAGAAGAAAAAGTGATAAAAAGTATAAAAACTCCTTGTTGGTTTCCAACAGATGCGATGGATCTTCGTTTAATATTTCCGACACAATGTATTGTTTTTTTAATGGAATAAACTTATGAAATTATAAATAAAGTTCAAAATGAGATGTCAAAGATTCTGCAACAACCATTATTAGATCGTGTAAATGCTTCAGCATAACAATAAGTCGATCAGATTGCAGAGTCAGTTCGTTTAGTCGAGCGCGGCTCCTTTGTTCACATTTGAAGCTTAATTGCTAGATAAATGGGTCAATAGGAAGATTTCAAACTAAGGCCAGCAACGCCCTTGTAACTCCCCCGGGGCTCCAAAATAGATAGGAGCAGAAGACAATACACATGCAAAGTGCTACGCACACATGGACAACGCTTTTTTTTATGCTAGACAAGGCAGGAATATCGCCAAATTCACGAGAGGTGTCGCAAACCAGTCCAAATCAGTGTGAGTGCGAATACCTCCCGCTTGAGATTCGTCTGTGTACGTATGCAAAATGAAGTTGAAACCACGAAGATTGAAGTAAAAATAAATAAATCTTTGGACAATTTCACACAGCGCCGGCTAGCCCCAAAGTAAGCAACTTAATGCTTGTGTTATGGGTGCTAGCTTAACGGATATACTACATACTTTTTTTAAAATAAAGCCTGGTCCGTGAGCACGTAGAATTTTGTCCAATGACCCAAAGCTACCCATCCTTATCGCTCGCGCGTAATTATGTTGCTTTCGCGCTCGCTATACAGTGTATAATTAAAATTAATCAGTCGCAAAATGGAACGTATTAAAACCACAATAAGATATCACAGTGTTTCTCGATGTGCCACTGAGTATTCTTGATAATTAACAGGTCAAGCCTGTTCGCGAGAGGCTTATGTATGACGTAGCCGCGTAGGCTGACGTCCATTGAGTGACGTCACGTTCGCTATACAGGTTGTGGGACAAACTTGGCCTTCACTGCCCAAACTTCAAGTGCCTAGATAGTACTCAAGGAATGATTTGACTGGTTGGGGGTCAAACTGTAGATCCTGGCTAAACAGGAGTTGTAGTGGGAACGAGAGGTGGGAATAGTCCCGTATGTGAAGGGAATGGAAAAGGGGACTATGACGTCACCAGTTCGCGAATTCAGTTAACAGTCTTTGGATTTAATTTAATTTCAGCTACTTACTAGAAAGAAATTAAATTCAGGCAATTGACACTGTTTTCAGGGCTGGTATGAAGGTATTTTTTGAAGTTATTTCAATTATTGGTTCAACTAATCACTGTTCTTTAGTTATTTTTTTATCAAAAAATATTGAGAGCGTACAAAAGGCGTACAAAAAACATTGGGCTAAGCAGAAATTACAGCAGGCGGTGCATAATAATGTTTGCCCATGTCTACTTATCATTTATGATTTAACGTTTCCAATTTAACACACACCCTGTATGAACAGCTTAAGAACAAATGTCAACAATGTGCAACCGTCCTAAGTTTGTTTACACCCACGCCACTAAGCACCCCCCACCTCCCCCCACTTATAGTTCGCGCCAATAGAACTTGAATCTAGTAAAGAAATATATTAATATTACTACGGAATAATAAATATAATAATGTTCCGTAACGTTATAAAGGTTGCACGAAGGGCTTATTCCACTATTCCCCGTTATATTAGGATTTTATTTTTAACATTATAAGCTCCAATTCCAGAACCTTGCTGCCCCATCGGCCGTCAGTTCTGCGTACTATGTGCCCTGCCCACTGCCATAGCAAGATAGCAAGGTTCTGGAATGGAGGCCACGTACCGGAAAACGCAGCGTGGGACGTCCACCCACAAGGTGGACCGACAACCTGATAAAGGTAGCGGGAAGGCGCTGGATGCAGGCCGCTACCAACCGTGCGATGTGGAAGTCCTTGGGGGAGGCCTATGTTCAGCAGTGGACGTCCTGTGGCTGAAATGATGATGATGATGAAGCTCCAATTGGCGTTAACTGAAAATAGTTCACTAATCCCCGTTGACGGGGATTGTCAATGGGGAATAGTGGAATTAGCCGCACGAAGGCGCTGGATGCAGGCAGCCACCAACCGGCCATTGTGGAAATTATTGGGGGAGGCCTATGTTCAGCAGTGGACGGACATCCTATGGCTGAAATGATGATTTACGTTCCCCATTCGTGGAACCCACTGGTCTACCGACACGTAGTACAAAGACTCAGTGCGCATCAACTCCTTAGGCCTGTCGAGACATTTTCCTGGGCCACGACATCTTTAAAAACCCCCACAGGATGGGCTGGCGGGTTGTTTGCCCGGGCCCATTCTTTGGAGGGCCGCTCTCGGTCTCCTCTGATCAGCAGAGCTGACTGAGCAGCAGCATAGAGCAGACCGTAACCTGCTATGTAGTCTTAATAAGGATTCTGAACGTAATAAGTAAAAAAAATATTTCTTTCTATGGCGGACCGGGGGTCCTGTTGCACAAGGACCACGAGGAGAAAAACCGTCGGGCTTTAGTGGATAGGCTTTTAGTAAGCAGGCGGAAAGAGTCACAAAACCCACTGGCTAAAAACCCACGTGCCCATTGACCAGTATACGGAAAGCATTTCCTGACATAAAAATATTTGACCAGCTGTAGACGTTGTTTGGCTGAAACGAATGAACGAACTTACAATTTAGGCTTGCTATTAAAATTCATTTGTTAGAAAAAAATCCAGATTCTACTGGCGCAGACTTTTTATACTATTGTTTATTTTGATAGATGACTCATCCACAGTGCGCTCGGGTGTATTTTTTCTATTTTCTCATTAGTGTAGTAAGCTTTAACCCAGTTGCGGTTTTTATACAAAAAGGTTGATCTCATAGTGCAATTATTTTTAGTTTAAGAATCTGTGGTTTTATTTCATGATGTCATGTTTGTTGTGAGGACCGAGTAGGTTAAGTATTGGCCTCACGTGGCTCCTAAATATCATTTCAGCCATAGGACGTCCACTGCTGAACATAGGCCTCCCCCAATGATTTCCATATTGCCCGATTGGTAGCGGCCTGCATCCAGCGCCTTCCATTCAGCTACCTTTAATGATGTCTTCGTTCCACTTTGTGGGTGGACGTCCTACGCTGCGCTTTCCGAACTACTTTCGTTAATATTATTGGCAACAAGCAACGAATAAATAAAGTCTTAATACAGGCTTAAGCCGTGTGGTGACGGCAGAGTAGAATACATTTGTCACCAACCCCTACTCTTCCCGCGGGTGTCGTAAGAGGCGACTTAGGGAATACACATCAAACAGAGAATGGGCAGCAGCGCTCTCTGAAAAACATCAATCTTTTAAACTGCGATCTCCAACCCGCCTGCCAAGCGTGGAGATTATGGCAAAACCCTCCACTATAGTGGAGGAGGCTCATAGTCCAGCAGTGGACTGTAAAGGGTTGTTGATGATGACAGGCTTAAATTCCCAGTGGAGGCAAAATTTTGTGCTCAGTTCGGCGGGTCTGGCTAGCTTCCACCATCTTACCTAATATAAGTCTGTCGCCATAACAACAATGTTAACCGAATTGTTGTGTTCGGCAGTTGGAGGTAAGATAGCCAATTCCTCTGTGGTTGAGGATTCCGGGTGAAGCTCGCTTCCACCTTCGGCCTGCTCATCACTCTTCATCAGATGAGATGAAGGCCAAGAGCTTCTTCAACGTGGTAAAAAAACTACATCAATACAAACACACAGATGTTTGTATGGTCCGAGAATCGAACCCGCGTACCTCTGGCATAGTCATCCAGTGGCGTGACGCAAGTAAGCGGTTTCATACGAAAGTCCCCCGCGCGGGTGCCCGCGACGGAGCACTTTGTATGAAACCGCGCCGGGGCCCGCTTAACGCAGTTTCTGCCCTAATCCAGTAAGGCTGACAATAGTGACTGAGTTTCTTGCGCTGCTTCTCAGCACTGGCCCATTTATTGTCCCGAAGCAGTGGTAGGATTAATACTGGGACGTGTAAAAGTGCTTTTTAAAAGCCTACTTGCAAAAATAAAATTAGTTTTGAGTACGTGGACCACCAGACTAGTCGTCTCTTTAAACCAATCACTTAGTCTTAACATATCCTCTTAAACATTTAAAACCAACCATAAAACTCTTTTCACCCATAAAAAGAAAGCTAAGCGTTGCATTTATTATAGTGCGCGAGTGTGATGTCATAGTATGACCTAGTGCTCCATTTGCGAGATGTAGTGCTGGTTTTATTGCCGTACTTTAGTAGCTTATACTCGCGGCATTGTCAGTTTGTATTTCATAATTTCATTGAGTCACAGAAAGGCATTATTCTAAGCGTATATACCGTTCAATAACATTCTTTCTTATCACAATTCTATTCATACACCCTTTTCAAGTAGACCACTATTTTCACAACAAAAAGTAGTCAATGTTCTTCAATATTCAATCAGAAATGTATAAGGCAGACATTGCTACCTTGTAGTATATGGGCGGTCAGAGATTTTGCGGGTGTGTAATGTATGATATAACTACATATCATATAATACTTAGAGGATATAACATCAAATTATATAAAATCGTTTAATATAATAATTATTTACTATAATAAACGAATAATATAATTTTAAAACGAATAATTTTAAGACAAATAACTATTAACTGATATAAAATGGTTTGATATAATGAATATTTTCTATAAAACTTACAATGTATACTATTTAAAACAAATAACATTCAAATCATCTATATATATAAAAGAAAGTCGTGTTAGTTACTCCACTTATAACTCAAGAACGGCTGAACCGATTTAGCTGAAAATTGTCAGGGAGGTAGTTTAGAGCCAGGAGAAGGACATAGGATACTTTTTATCCCGTTCGAAATTAAAAAAAAGTCTGCTTATTTATTGCCATTAAGGCGGAACAAAGTTCGCCGGGTCAGCTAGTATAAAAATAAAATGTCGAACAATCAAATGAGATATAAAATTCTTTTCCTATAAAACTTAAATCATATAACAATATTAATTTTATATAAAGTTCATTTGTTATAATAAGCATTGCATGCAGCAAGCAAGCAAGCGAGCAAGCAAGCAAGCTAGCAAGCAAGCTAGCATGCAGGTAAGCAAGCAGGCAAGCAAGCTAGCAAGCAGGCAAGCAAGCAGGCAAGCAAGCAAGCAAGCAGGCAAGCAAGCAAGCAAGCAAGCAGGCATGCAGGTATGCAAGCATGCAAGCATGCAGCATGCAAATCTGACTAAAAACTTGAGACTTCTGTCACGGCTCCGGCACTGCGGGGCTCTGGCGGTCCCTCGCGTGCTAATCGTCGCAGATGGCTTTCGCTCGACACCGCGTCTTCGGCTTGCTGGCCGGCTGTGCCGGCCAGCCTCAGCCGCGGCGCCTCGCTTCCAGCCACCTGCTCCTCAGCCCGCGGGCCGCCTCGCCCCTCCGTGGCTACGCGCTTCTAAATTACACTCTAGGGGTAGGGCAGACAAGACTACGTGGAGTCGGTTTTACGGCGATTCGTTTTTGTCACTAAAGTCATTTATAAGTCAAGCTAAAAAAGAACATACTTAAAGTTATATCTATCAGAAATTATATCAATTAAAGAGTATAACAAATAATATTTATTACTAGTAATGGTTATGTGAAATAATATTTATACTAAACAAAATTACATCAAATGAGTCTTAGATTAAGTAAGGTTTATATCAAATGTCTTTATGCGTTGTGATTGGTATCTGAAATGATATTATTAGAAATGATTTATTATATGAAGTAAACATTATATATATGTTAAAAAATTAAATCAAGTGTTGTTATAACATACGTTTATTATACAATATGAATGTTATTGAAATGAATTTATATCATATAAACTTATATAAACTGTCACGCACCCAGATTTTGCGACTGGCATCGAAGCAGCGGGGTTACTCTAAAAAACGTTATCCGAAGTTTCGAATGTTGCCATCCCTCTCACGCAAAGCGAGATTCCAACGTGAACGACTTCGTAAACAGCGTTTCGGAGTAGCCCTACAGCACCGCGATTTTGGGTCTTTATGCGTTCGGACGCGGTATCGGAATCGCGCGTTTTTGCAACTGCTGCCGCCGCGTCGAGCTTGCGAAAAGCGACTCAATCGCCGCGTGTGGCGTTTTTAAGTGTGCGGCTAAATCGCCGATCGCCGATGCTAAAAGTGGCGTGGCTCTTAGCATGTACAGTCAGCGTCAAATATCCGTGACAGCCAAAGAGGCCAAATAGTTGACAACGCAACTTTATTTCAATTGTTACTAAGACGCACGAACTTTTTGGCTACTTTGTGTGTTACGAACTATTTGACGCTGACTGTCTGTATTAACGCCCGAAGCTGTGATGTCACTGACTGTATGATGTGACCCAGTGCTCCATTTGAGATGTTGTGCGAAGGTTTATTGCATATAGAGATATCAATACTCGGGTTTATGTTATGACTCATAACTTACGATGTATGGTATAAATCAACTGTAGTTTTCTACCCTGTAGAAAAATAAATAAAATTATAATTGAGTAGTCGGCTAATGCTAATACAGGGTTAATTTATAATTTGTATATTTATACACTATTTTGCAACAATATACAGGGTGGAATTTTGTAATGCCACCTGGAGGGAAAGTACTCTTCATACTGCAGATAGAAAATTTTACTGAAAGAAAACATTTCTTTATTTTTGAAAAGAAAGAGAACTGCATTGATAGATTTTCGAAAATTTTTCAAAAATTATCTACCATACCATACAATTTTCTGTACACAATTAAAATAATTTAAGATTTAATGGATTTCCTTTCATTTGATTTATCAAGTTTGTTAGAGAGATTTCATCCTTATACTTGACCCTAACGATCGATGCAATAAAAATACGGGGTGTAATTTTTAACAGATTTTAGTTGGTTCGATTCCCGGGTGTGTCAAGCAAATTTTTGGAAATCTTTGAATGCAGTTCTATTTCCTTTCAAAAATAAAGGAATGTTTTCTTCCAGAATTTTTTTCTATCTACAATATTAAGAGTACTTTCCCTCCAGGTGGCATTACAAAATTCCACCCTGTATAATTATAAATTGTAATGTGACATGCAATAAACGTTTTGAATTTGAATGTATCTTACTTTTTGGCTCGGAACTCCGTAATATAATAATTATTTTTCTTTTTTTTGTCTGATTTTTTTTGATATCCAATAAAACTGGGAACCCGACTTCTTTATGTAGATTGTCTATACGAAGATCAAGTGAAACCGGGGCGGGCCGCTAGTTAAATTGATTTATTTTGACGGATCATATCACAGTTCCCGCGTTATAATATGTTTTTCCGAAGTGGTGGTAGAGCGAGCTATTTTGGGATATACAGGATGTCCTTAAAATCATATACTCGAAAAATATCAAAAGTCGGTGATTCGGGTAGCCCTAGTGATGCTCTACCTCTGATCTTCATCATGACACAATATTTTGGGACAGCCTGTATAAGTGCCCTGAAAAGGGCTTACATACTAATTAATAATTTGAACTTGAAAATATATTTATTTACGTGTGCTATTCTTTCTTTCCAGCCGCCTCAACCAGCAAGGCGCAGCTGGCTGCGGAATACCTGGAGTCGTGCCGGCGGCATGGCACGCCAGCCATCGATTCCGTGCTGCAGCAGATACGGGTAAGTTTATAGCTGGATACAAGCACCCACCAGTAGTTAGTTGACAATAAAGCCTGGTCCGTGAGCACGTAGAATCCCATCCAATGACCCCACACTACCCATCCCTATCGCTCGCGCGTAATTATGTTGCTGTCGCGCTCGCACACTCACTGCGGGCGCCCGTCGCACAGTCGCGACAGCAATATAATTACGCGCGAGCGATAAGGATGGGTAGCTTGGGGTCATTGGACAAAATTCTACGTGCTCACGGACCTGGCTTTAGTCGATCCTTATGTTCTTCTAATTTTTGTTGCGGGTCCAATGACAGTTTAGGTTTTCCCTGGGACAAACTTGACTTCACTGGTTGGGTTTTTACTGGCGGTCAGGCTGTAGATCCTGGCTACACTAGAGTTGCAGCGGTGGGAACGAGAGGTGGAAGGTGGAAATAGTCTCGTAAAAAAGTTTTTTTAATAAATATATAAATAAGTTATCTGTAACTAAAGCCTGGTCCGTGAGCACGTAGAATTTTGTCAAATGACCCCAAGCTACCCATCCTTATCGCTCGCGCGTAATTATATTCATGGACAATGGGTCATTGGACAAAATTCTACGTGCTCACAGACCAGACTATAGTATAGAATTGGGACCGGAAATAAAAACCTTACAAGTTGCTTCTTAACTTGACTATAATCTTGAAAGATCTTTGCAAAGAATTAACTAATATTCTGATGAGTAATAAAAACGCGATTCTCCCCTAGATTTTGTATTGCAGTAAAAGCCGATGACGGATTTGCCAGCTGCCCGTGAAAGTCACAAGAGGCGACTAAGAGAGTATCACGCGTTCCCAACTCATCTTACCAGCGTGGGATGTGTAGCACGAATCCTCAATTTGCCCCTGGTAAATTAGATAAGCTAGCCTCCTGCAGTGGAGACTAAATGCACTGAGTCTGATGATGAACGAAATAAAAATACCCTTATGTCCAAAGGGTACTACAAGGTTCGAGACTATATTGATGACAAGAATGCGTGGTCAGTTCAGTCTGCACATATTTGATGTACTTGAATTTGGTTATTCTTACCGTTAGTGGTGACTGAGTTTGTTCTGGCGTTTCTTCTCAGCACTTGTCATATGTTTGTCTCGAAGCGCTGGTAGGACCCAAAAGATAAGGAGACATGTAAAGTGCCCCATAAGTGCTACCTTTTCTTTTTTATTATCCCAACTATATATACAGTGTGTCCGGGCTTGTAGTGATCAAACTTTAAGGGCAAAATCTAGGGACAATTTTATCGATAAAAATACTTCAAATTTGGGGCCTGACCCATTTCTCGAAAAATTACAACGATTTAAGTTTTTAATTTTTAGTTTACACCTCTTCTTTAAAAAACTAGTGAAAGCGTGGGTAGCTTAACATTAATAGGCAAATATTTTATATCATGCGATAGCCAATAAAATTATCTATTAGTTGAAGAAGAAAGCAGACACAAGTTTCATACATTTTATAGGAGTAAGAATGGATTGAATTAGAAAAATACATTAGTTTTTTCACTTCTTTTTCAGTTATTTTCCAAAACAAGGAAAACCAGGTCGTTTAGGTATGTTTTATTTGCATTGTATTTTTAGTATTTGAGCTATTCTACAAAACGAATGTAAATTTATTAGTCTGCGTCTATTAGTTTCGACGTAATTGTTGAACAAAGATACCCCTTCCCAGCGGTTTCCATAGTAATCGGAATAGGTTGTGTGATTCTTTCAGGCAGTGCATTTTCGCATGTCGCGTGCGCTATGGAAACCGCTGGGAAGGGGTATCTTTGTTTAACGATTACGTCGAAACTAATAGACGTAGACTAATAAATTTACATTCGTTTTGTAGAATAGCTCAAATACTAATAATACAATGCAAATAAAACATACCTTAACGACCCGGTTTTTCTTGTGTTGGAAAATAACTGAAAAAGAAGTGAAAAAAGTAATGTATTTTTCTAATTCAATCCATTCCTACTCCCATAAAATGTATGAAATTTGTGTCTCTTTTCTTCTTCTACTAATAGATAATTTTATTGGCTATCGCATGATATAAAATATTTGCCTATTAATGTTTTAAGCTACCCACGCTTTCACTTGTTTTTTAAAGAAGAGGTGTAAACTAAAAATTAAAAACTTAAATCGATGTAATTTTTCGAGAAATGGGTCAAGCCCCAAATTTGAAGTATTTTCATCGATAAAATTGTTCATAGATTACGCCTTTAAAGTTTGATCACTACATGCCCGGACACACTGTATATATATACTCAAACTATCTCTATGCCAAATTTCATCAAAATCGGTTGCGAGGTTTAAGCGGGAAAGCGTAACAGACAGACAGACAGACTGTCTGTCTGTCTGTTACGCTTTCCCGCTGTTACGCTTTCCCGCTTAAACCTCGCAACCGATTTTGATGAAATTTGGCATAGAGATAGTTTGAGTCCCGGGAAAGAACATAGGATAGTTTTTATCCCGGTTTTTGAAACAGGGACGCGCGCGATAAAGTTTTTCTGTGACAGACAAAATTCCACGCGGGCGAAGCCGCGGGCGGAAAGCTAGTTTACTATATTTTGAAGTTCATAAGTGCCACTTGTGGTCTAAACTGAATAAATATATTTTGATTTTGAACCATTCTTTCCAGGAACTGCCCGAGACGGCGATCGGTGGAGCGACACGTGCGCCCCGCCTCACGCTGTCCGAATGTGTCCTGCAAGGCTCGGCGCCGGCGGACGCGTTGGAGGCTGTGCTGCGGAGGGTACAGTTCCGGCGGCTGGAGATACACCAGGCCGTGATCGATGATGAGGGAGCGGTGAGTCAGGAGAGTTCTAGAAGCAGCCAGAGTCCTAACTGCTAGATACTGCGATGGTGTGGTGCGATAGCTTCATGACTCGGCGAATGAATGAAAAAGTCGTCTAGATAGACCACGATGATCGACTAATAGGGAGCGGCTTCATATTGCAGCCAAAAATGTGGGGCGGTGAGAAGATGGCTCATTCAAAGAATGTAGGTTATTGTCGCAGCAAAGACTTAGCACTAAGTAGAAGACCACGTGATAGGTACGGCGATTAGAGAGTAGTCAGAAGATAGCTTAGTATACCAGCCAAAGAATGTAGCTTCTTGTCGCAGCCCAAAAATGAGGGAGCAGTGAGTGATAGGGCGATAGTAGATAGACCGTGTGATGATCGATCATAAGATAGTAGTGGCTTTGGATTTATATTAGCAGCCTTGTGTCGCCTCTGGGGCTTGTGCAGTGCAGCTAAAGACTTGACAATAGAAGACCATGCGGTTGGTACTACCAAGAACCACCACCACCACCACCACCATGGTTTAGCACCAGCTAAAGAAAAAGTGAGTATATGGCTTCGTATAACAGCCTTGTAGAGCCTCTGATGCTGGCGTGCGCCCCGCCTCACGGCGTATACAATAATTTCTCACTGTTATAGTGTCCCCTTTTGCCGAAAACCCTTCAAATTCCATATTTGTGTATTCCAGGAGGCGATATTCGACATGATCGAATACTACGAGAGCGCGATAGTGGTCAGCATTAACGGCGAGCGTCAGTTCGGCATTCGGGGGTGGCAGGCCGCTTCCAGGATGATCAAGAAGGTAATACATTCAAGACAATGACTGGCATTTAACTGCCTTCTGTGATTTAGTAGTAAGACCACCAGCTTCAGACGCAGAGGTCCCGGGTTCGATTCCCAGTGGGGGTAGATTTTTCTGTTCGGTTTGGTTGGTGGCAGGGCTTGTTCTAAGTCCGCCTGGCTAGCTACCACCATCTTAATCTAAGTCTGTCGCCATAACAACAATGTTAACAGCATTGTTGTGTTCCGGCAGTTAGAGGTAAGATAGCCAGTTCCTGTGTGGTTGAGGATTCCGGGTGAAGCTCGCTTCCACCTTCGGCCTCATCGTCACTTACCATCAGGTGAGATACAGGCCAAGAGCTTCCTCGTTGTGGATAAAAAAAAATAACGTCTTGCGGTTTGGATACTTAACACCTTAACCTTAACTTCCAACTCCTATGTTCTTCTGATTAATTTCGTTGCGGGTCCAATGACAGTTTAACTTTCCCCCGGGACAAACTTGACCTTCACTAGTTGGGTTATTGGCGGTCAAGCTGTAGATCCTGGCTACACAGGAGTTGTAGTTGTGGGAATAGTATCCCGTGAATTAACCACCACAGAGTCGATTTGTTGGCTGGTTATATTGGTAAGAGATCACCTGTCTCAGGTTACAGGTACCAGCAATTCGACCTACCCAGTAAGTTTCCTAGTAAATATCTGTACGTTTTGGTTGATGATGATGAGGCTTGTTTCATATCCATTTGGAGTGCTACTCTATCTAGGGAAATATCCAGAGATTTAACTCTCTCTAGTTTACCAGAGACATGATAAATGATGATTTATTTGCATTTGAAAAAGGCTACATTTAGGTTCTTTCGTTCGTTTCAGCCGAACTGCCGACTGCTGGACAAATGTCTCCCCCAAGGATTTCCACTAAGACCGGTTCTGACATTTAGGTTTTTATAGTTTAATTAAATTCAGCTTTTTCAGCCCATAAATACTATTGTTTCTTTATTCCAGAGCGCAGAGCTATCCGAGCTAGAAGTGTCCGATAGCGCGTTAGAAGCGGCGCACGCGCCGGTCCTAGCGCGCGCGCTTCGTCCGCTCACGTGCCGACTTCGCGCGTTGTGTCTGCAGCGGTGTTCATTGTGCGGAGAGCCGCTGCTGTGTCTAGGTAGGTCAAACCGGCCCTCCACAGGTCTCAGCGGCCCCCCATAGTTCTCAGTGGCCTCCCACAGTTGGACGCTCAGTGTCGACTACGCGCGTTATGTCTGCTGCGGTGTTCATTGTGCGGAGAGCCGCTGCTGTGTCTAGGTAGGTCCTAGCGGCCCTCCACAGGTCTCAGCGGCCCCCCACAGGTCTCAGTGGCCTCCCACAGTTGGACGCTCAGTGTCGACTACGCGCGTTATGTCTGCTGCGGTGTTCATTGTGCGGAGAGCCGCTGCTGTGTCTAGGTAGGTCCTAGCGGCCCTCCACAGGTCTCAGCGGCCCCCCACAGGTCTCAGTGGCCTCCCACAGTTGGACGCTCAGTGTCGACTACGCGCGTTATGTCTGCAGCGGTGCTCGCTGTGCTGAGAACCGCTGCTGTGTCTAGGTAGGTCAAACCGGCCCCCCGTAGGTTCCAGCGGCCCCCACAGGTCCCAGCGGCCCCCCATAGTTCTCAGTGGCCTCCCACAGTTGGACGCTCAGTGTCGACTACGCGCGTTATGTCTGCAGCGGTGTTCGCTGTGTGGCGAACCGCTGCTGTGTCTAGGTAGGTCCTAGCGGCCCTCCACAGGTCTCAGCGGCCCCCCATAGGTGCTAGCGCGTGCGCTCCGTCCGCTCACGTGCCGACTTCGCGCGTTGTGTCTGCAGCGGTGTTCATTGTGCGGAGAGCCGCTGCTGTGTCTAGGTAGGTCAAACCAGCCCCCTACAGGTCTCAGCGGCCCCCCATAGGTGCTAGCGCGTGCGCTCCGTCCGCTCACGTGCCGACTTCGCGCGTTGTGTCTGCAGCGGTGTTCATTGTGCGGAGAGCCGCTGCTGTGTCTAGGTAGGTCAAACCGGCCCTCCATAGGTCCCAGCGGCCCCCCATAGATTCTAGTAGCCCCCCATAGGTTCTAGCAGCCCCCCACAACTGGAAGCTCACGTGCCGACTGCGCGCGTTATGTCTACAGCGGTGCTCGCTGTGTGGAGAACCGCTGCTGTGTCTAGGTAGGTCAAACCGGCCCCCTACAGGTCCCAGCGGTCCCCCACAGGTCTCAGCGGCCCCCACAGGTCTCAGCGGCCCCCCATAGGTGCAAGCGCGTGCGCTTCTTCCGCTCACATGCCGACTTCGCGCGTTATATCTGCAGCGGTGTTCGCTGTGCGGAGAGCCGCTGTTGTGTCTCGGTAGGTCAAATCGGCCCCCCCATAGGTTCCAGCGGCCCCCCACAGGTCCCAGCGGCCCCCCATAGTTGTGGCCTCCCACAGTTGGACGCTCAGTGTCGACTACGCGCGTTATGTCTGCAGCGGTGCTCGTTGTCCTGAGAACCGCTGCTGTGTTTAGGTAGGTCAAATCGGCCCCCCACAGGTCTCAGCGGCCCCCCACAGGACGCAGCGACCCCCCACAGCTGGAGGATTACGTGCCGACTACGTTCTCTGTGTCTGCAGCGGTGCTCGCTGTGCGGTGAACCGCTGCTGTGTCTAGGTAGGTCAATCCGGCCCCCCATAGTTTCCAGCGGCCCCCCATAGTTTCTAGCATCCACCCACAGCTTTAAGCTCACGTGCCGACTTCGCGCGTTATGTCTACAGCGGTGCTCGCTGTGTGGAGAACCGCTGCTGTGTCTAGGTAGGTCAAACCGGCCCACAGCCGGCCGAAGAGAAAAAAAAACAGAAAACAACTATCATTAACAAACCCACAACTATCAATAATATCTTCACCACTATCAATAAGGTCGCCACAACTATAATTTACACCCCCACCACTATCATTAGATTAGATCCCCATAACTATCATTCAGACACCCTCAACTATTATTCAGACCCCTACAACTAACTATTATTCAAGATCCCTGATCAGAAGTGAGAAAACCCTTTACTAGGTCCTATGCGCCAAAGTTCAAAAGAAAAGGCCCATAACGTCAAGGAGTGCTTTAAAGTGTAGCACTTTGTGATGACTCGTGGAACTTCAGCGCACCATAACTTCGTAATTACTTGTTTGATGGTCAAATAAAAATATGTGTCCAATATTTTTCCAGTTTTTTTAAAGAAACAATCCTATTACAAGTCACTAATCAATATACTCTTGTTCCAGTGATAGCCCTCAAGTCGAACAGTTCAGTGCGAGAGTTGCGCCTCGGTGACAACCGCTTAGGACCGTCGGACGCCGCGCAAATCGCCGCGTTACTCCGGCTTAATGCCAGGATACAGCTGTTGGACCTATCTAATAACCAGATACAGGTACAATAGTGATGATAATACGTCTAGCGCTTATTACAGTCAGTGCCTGAGGTATGAGAGCCGCCCGGGAGGGGTGGCATTGACATATTGTGACATGACAAAGCATATAGCATAAAGAAATCTGAAATGCGGTGCTCTGATTTAGTAGATAAGGTATAATAATGGGCCCAATATGACTCCCAGGGACACTCCGCACTTATTTATACAAAGGCTAACCGAGAATAGTGAATATGCTACCTTGGGGTACTCCAGATTTAACCAGATACACTTGAAACAAACTATGGAATATAATTCCTCGGTGACAATTGTGCAAGACCGTCGGACGGCTTAATGCTAGGATACAGCTGTTGGACCTCTCCAATAACCAGATACAGGTACCATAATCCAAAGAACCTAAGAGCTTTATGCCCGTTTGCACCATCAATCCCTAATTTTTAAGTGACCCCTTTGAAAACAAAATTCCTGTTGTGTTACCATAAGGGTCATTAAAAAAATACGGATTGATGGTGATAACGGGCATTAACCTCAAAAACAAGTACATACACTAGCTAGGAATAATAATGGTGCCAGTATACTTCCCTGGGGTACTCCGAACTTTCGTAAACTAGGAAGGTAATGATCTCAGTACGCTGCCTTGGGGTATGCTGGATTTAGTAGACAATGTATAATAATAAAGAACAATAATGGTTTCAGTATGCAGCCTTGAGACACTGCAATATTGCATTTGTAAAGGTCCAATAGCGATTAAAAGTTATTATTAAACTAAGGGACGTGTTCTTCTGTGACCTAGGACCGTTGGACGCCTCGCAAATAACTGCTTTACTCTGGCTTAATGTTAAGATACAGCTGTGAATCAGATACAGGTATACTAGGAATAATCTTGGGGTTAGTATACCTCCCTGCCATCCGCTGAATTCAGATATGTCGACCAGAAACAGTAAAGGTGCCAAGACGCTGCCCTGTGGCATTCCGAATTTAGATAAAGTAATAAAAAAGTAAAGATCCAAATGCGCTGCCTTGGGGTGCTTTATTTATACGTGTCAACTAGTAACAACAATGGTCTCAGTATGCTACCCTCGGGAACTCCGAACTTTTACAGATTTTACAATATAAGACCGCATAAAATGCTAAGTTGTTGTGCTCCGAATTGAGATAGGCTATAAAACGCTGCCTTGAAGTACTCCGAATGATGATGACGATGATGTAACAATTTAAAACTGCTTTGCGCTGAAGTGAAGTGGAACTCGAGCCATCACTTCGAACTCCTCTTATGTTCTTCTGATTAATTTCGTTACGGGTCCATGACCGTTTAACTTTCCCCCGGGACAATCTTAACCTTCACTGGTTGTGTTATTGGCGGTCAAGCTGTAGATCCTGGCTACACAGGAGTTGTAGTGGGAACGAGAGGTGTGAATAGTCCTGTTATAACAAGTTAAATCATTTTTCAGGACACGGGTTTGGGCCACATAGCGGACGCTTTGGTTGAACAGGGCGCTCAAACTCCACCGTCGGCCGCCGCGTCACCCGCGTCACCAGTCTCACCTCACAGATGTCCGAGTAAGTTATCCTTATGTTAACTCATTAAGGTTAAAAATAGGTACATACTAGGTAAAAACTTAAGGCCCGGCTTCCACCAAGGCGGAGCAGAGAAGATTTTTGAATAATCAATCAGTTTCATTATTTGCACATTTCTATTCCGCTTCCCTACGGTGAAAATGGGTCCAGCGGAAAGTGTCGGGCGCACCTGTTTTTTATAGAATTTGACAGCAGCAGAAGAGAAGAAGAGTGGAGCGGTGCGGTGTTTCATAGATAGCAATAGACAGACAGCTACGCACAGCTCAGACATCTCCGCTCCGCTATTGTGGAAATACCTTGCCAGCTTCGCCGCACATCTTTCGTCTCTGCACCGCTCCGCCTTGGTGGAAATCAGGCCTAAGGATCTCCGCTAAAACTCGCTTTAGCGGAGATCCTTACGCCCGTTTTCACCATCAATCCCTAATTTTTAAGTAATCCCTAATGTTAAAAAAAGTCCTGTTATTTGTTACCATAGGGGTCACTTAAAAATTAGGGATTGATGGTGAAAACAGGCATTAGGCTCCTATTGTAACATTTAGCCTAGGCGTAGACCACCGATTTTTAGTTGGCCGATAGTTGGGTCGGGCTGTTAATCAGTATGGAGATGTATGAAAGTGCGCACATTACACCGATTTGATATCGGGCGATTCTTCATACAATTTAGGCCAACTAAACGTCGGTGGTCTGCGCCTATACTTATGATAAATATATTTATAAAAAAGCTGTCAACATTATGTTCCTATTGTGGACAATCAATAATATTATCCATATTATTTTGCAGTGACCGGCTACGAAGCGAGAGGTCTAGCATTCTTAGTGCTATGGAATAACCAGCTCACGAGAAATTGTGCGGCACACCTCAGTAAAGCATTGGTGAGACATTTTATACAATACTAGCGGCCGCCCGCGACTTCGTACGCGTGGACCTCGTTTTATTCCCGTTAGATTTATCATGTTGTTGATGGCGTTTCACGGCTTCCCCCGCATGAATATTTACGAATGTCAAAAACAGTAGTTTGTCCAGCGCTGTAGATTTTAAGCAATGACGATAGATGGCGCTTTTTAGACAGGTCTTATTCATTTATTAAAATTTTTTAGTCACATATCGTCATAAATTATAACCTACTAGCTGACCCGGCGAACTTCGTACCGCCTTAGCGTAGAGATTTTCTTTAAATTTTTTTCCGTAAAAACCTTGTACAGAGTATTAGAAAACTACAAAAAAATCAGCCAAATCGGTCAAGCCGTTTTCATGTTATGTCGTGACAACGGAAAACGGGTTTCATTTTCAACCGACTTCAAAAAAAGGAGGAGGTTCTCAATTCGACCCGTATGTTTTTTTTTTCTATGTTTGTTACGCGATAACTCCGTCAATTATGAACCGATTTGAACAAATCTTTTTTCGGCGTATAGGTAATAAGGGTGGTCCCATTTAAATTTAATAATGAAAAAATGCGATTGCGGTCAAATACCTGCCTTGGATANACGATAATTTTTTTTGTTGAATAGTTATTATCAAAAGGGTGGTTTCATGCGAATTTGAAGAAAATATTTCACCCCCAAGGGTGGAAAATTGGGGATGAACTTTTTTATACGCAATATCTCCGCCGATTATGAACCAATTTGAACGATTATTTTTTTGTTGAATAGGTATTATCAAAATTTTTAATTTTTAGTTTTTTTTTTGTGTTCACGCATTTGACGTCGGTTATATTTAAAAAAAAAGTTAATTATATATAACCAATATACTATAAATAATCTTTCTTTCTTCCAGCGCTCCTCGCAATCGCTGTGCGTGCTGAACATCGGCCGCAACGCAGTCGGCACGGAAGGCGTCCGAGCGCTGTGCGCGGGCGGCGCCCTAATCTCTGTAGGGCTGCAGGCCGCCCGGTTGGGGCCCGACGCCGCGCCCGCCGTCGCCGAGCTCATAGGACAGAACAACACGCTGCAGGTAAGAGAGAGAGAGAGATAGAATCAGAGAGAGATAGTAACTCCAGGCCTGTTCATCTCCCCAAGTATCCAAGTATCCTTAGATGGTTGGCAGTCCACAAGTACGTTTCTCTAGAAACTTCCTGCCCCGTACAACCAAACTGTGGAATGGACTGTCGTCTGCGGTGTTTCCGGACGGATACGACCTGCAAGCTTTCAAGAAGAGAGCGTATCTTCACCTTAAAGGCCGGCAATGCACCTGTAACGCCTCTAGGACTGCGGGTGTCTATGGGCGACGGTAATCACTTACCATCAGGTAATCCGTCTGCTCGTTTGCCTCCTGTCACATAAAAAAAAAAGTAGGCATCGATAACAAAACAAGCGGCATACGAAAGAGAGAGAGAGACAGTAAACACCAGGTCTGTTAATCTCCCCTAGTAGGCATTGAAAACAAAACACAAGCGGCGAACACGAAAGAGAGAGAGACAGTAAAACGCGCGGGGTTTAGTTCACAATGGATACACGAGCGAATAGTGAGTGACGCACGCGCGCGATTTCTTCACCCATTGTAAAAAATATACGTGTTGTGCGCTAGATGGCGACACAGTAGCTTATAGTAGCAGAAACACAACTCTCATTCAATTCGAGCGCTGTGCGCGGGCGGCGCGCTTATCTCTGTAGGGCTGCAGGCCGCCCGGTTGGGGCCCGACGCCGCGCCCGCCATCGCCGAGCTCATAGGGCAGAACAACACGCTGCAGGTAAGAGAGAGAGAGACAATGAAAGAGAGAGAGAGAGAGAGAGATAGTAACGCCAGGTCTGTTTATCTTCCCGAGTAGGCAACGCAAACAAAACACGAGCGACAAAAGCCGAGCTCATTGGGCAGAACAACACGCTGCAGGTAAGAGAGAGAGAGAGAGAGAGATAGAACGAGAGAGAGAGAGAGAGATAGAACGAGAGAGATAGAATGAGAAAGAGACTGTAACACCAGGCCTGATCATCTCCCCCAGTACTGCTGAATAGGCATCGAAAACAAAACACGAGCGGCGTACAAAAGAGAGAGACACCAGGCCTATTCATCATCATCACCATTCCCTGAGTGGGCATCGTACACAAGACAAGCTAAATTACACCATATTGTTGACGACACTGAGTAACTAAATACCTTCGCCAAGAAAACTCTGTACGTTGTACACATTATTATTATTCTTAATACACTCTCTCACTCACTTCGAGCGCTGTGCGCGGGCGGCGCGCTGATCTCTGTAGGGCTGCAGGCCGCCCGGTTGGGGCCCGACGCCGCGCCCGCCATCGCCGAGCTCATAGGACAGAATAATACGCTACAGGTACACACACAGAAAAGTAATTTGTACCTCATCTCTCAAATTTTTAGAATATTTGTACCTCATCTCTAGTTTTTAGAAAGTTTGTACCTCATCTCTAAATTTTTTAAAATATTTGTACCTCATCTCTCAAATTATTATAAAATTTGTACATCAACACGCTGCAGGTAAGAGAAAAAGAGAGAGAAAGAGTAACAGTAGGTCTGTTCATCTTCCCGAGTAGGCAACGCAAACGAAACACGAGCGACAAAAGCCGAGCTCATAGGGAGAATAACATGCAGGTAAGAGAGAGAGAAATAGAGAGAATCAGAGAGAGACTAACACCAGGCCTGTTCATATTCCCGAGTAGGCAACGCAAACAAAACACGAGCGGCGTATGAAAGAGAGAGAGAGTGAGAGAGAGATAGAGACAGTGAGAGAGAGAGAGAGACTGTAACACCAGGCCTGTTCATATTCCCGAGTAGGCAACGCAAACAAAACACGAGCGGCGTATGAAAGAGAGAGAGAGTGAGATAGAGATAGAGACAGTGAGAGAGAGAGAGAGAAAGAAAGAGAGGCAGTAACATCAGGCCTGTTCATCTTCCTGAGTAGGCATCGAAAACAAAACACGAGCGGCGTACGAAAGAGAGAGACACTAGGCCTATTCATCATCATCACCATCTCCCTGAGTGGGCATCGTACACAAGACAAGCTAAATTACACCATATTGTTGACGATATTGAGTAATTTTTTAAATACATTCGCCAAGAAAACTACGTAGTACTTACATAATTATTATTCTTAATACACTCTCTCGCTCGCTTCGAGCGCTGTGCGCGGGCGGCGCGCTGATCTCTGTAGGGCTGCAGGCCGCCCGGTTGGGGCCCGAGGCCGCGCCCGCCATCGCCGAGCTCATAGGACAGAACAACACGCTGCAGGTAAGAGAGAGAGAGATAGAACGAGAGAGAGAGAGAGAGAGAGATAGAACGAGAGAGAGAGAGATAGAACGAGAGAGAGAGATAGAACGAGAGAGAGAGAGAGATAGAACGAGAGAGAGAGAAAGATAGAACGAGAGAGAAAGAGAGAGAGAGAGATAGAACGAGAGAGATAGAATGAGAAAGAGACTGTAACACCAGGCCTGATCATCTCCCCGAGTAGGCATCGAAAACAAAACGCGAGTGGCGTACACGAAAGAGAAAGAGATAGACAACACCAGGGCTGTTTATCTCCCCTAGTACTACTGAATAGGCATCGAAAACAAAACACGAGCGGCGTACAAAAGAGAGAGACACCAGGCCTATTCATCATCATCACCATTTCCTTGAGTAGGCATCGAATACACAAGACAAGCTAAATTACACCATATTGTTGACGACACTGAGTCATTTTTTGAATACCTTCGCCAAGAAAACTACGTAGTACTTACATAATTATTATTCCTAACACACACAACTCTCACTCACTTCGAGCGCTGTGCGCGGGCGGCGCGCTGATCTCTGTAGGGCTGCAGGCCGCCCGGTTGGGGCCCGAGGCCGCGCCCGCCATCGCCGAGCTCATAGGACAGAACAACACGCTGCAGGTAAGAGAGAGAGAGAGTAACTCCAGGCCTGATCAGTGATCATCTCCCCAAGTAGGCATCAAAAACAAAACACGAGCGGCGTACGTAAGAGAGAGAGAGAGAGAGAGAGAGTGTGTGAGAGAGAGAGAGTAACACCAGGCCTGTTAATCTCCCCTAGTAGGCATTGAAAACAACACGAGGGCCGTACACGAAAGAGAGAGAGAGAGAGAGAGATAGATAGAATGAGAAAGAGACTGTAACACCAGGCCCGTTCATCTTCCCGAGTAGGCAACGCAAACAAAACACGAGCGACAAAAGCCGAGCTCATAGAGCAGAATAATACGCTGTAGGTAAGAGAGAGAGAGAGATAGAATGAGAGAGAGAGACAGTAACACCAGGCCTGATCATTTCCCCGAGTAGGCATCGAAAACAAAACGCGAGCGGCGTACACGAAAGAGAAAGAGATAGACAACACCAGGCCTGTTCATCTCCCCTAGTACTGCTGAATAGGCATCGAAAACAAAACACGAGCGGCGTACAAAAGAGAGAGACACCAGGCCTATTCATCATCATCACCATTCCCTGAGTGGGCATCGTACACAAGACAAGCTAAATTACACCATATTGTTGACGACACTGAGTCATTTTTTGAATACCTTCGCCAAGAAAACTGTACGTTGTACACATTATTATTCTTAATACACTCTCTCACTCACTTCGAGCGCTATGCGCGGGCGGCGCCCTGATCTCTGTAGGGCTGCAGGCCGCCCGGTTGGGGCCCGACGCCGCGCCCGCCATCGCCGAGCTCATAGGGCAGAATAATACGCTGCAGGTAAGAGAGAGAGAGAGAGAGAGACAGTAACACCAGGCCTGATCATCTCCCCGAGTAGGCAACGCAAACAAAACACGAGCGACAAAAGCCGAGCTCATAGGGCAGAACAACACGCTACACGAAAGAGAGAAAGAAAAAGATAGAGAGAGACTCTGAGCTCATAGGACAGAATAATACGCTGCAGGTACTATTCCCACCGCTGCAACTCCTGTGTAGCCAGGATCTACAGCTTGACCGCCAATAACCCAACTAAAGCCTGGTCCGTGAGCACGTAGAATTTTGTCCAATGACCTAGCTAGCCTAGCTACCCATCCTTATCGCGCACGTAATTATGTTGCTATCGCGCTCGCACACTCACTGCGGGCGCCCGTCGCACAGTCGCGACAGCAATATAATTACGCGCGAGCGATAAGGATGGGTAGCTTGGGGTCATTGGACAAAATTCTACGTGCTCACGGACCGGGCTTTAGTGATGGTCAAGGTCTGCGCTAGCCATCGCCGAGCTCATAGGGCAGAACAACACGCTGCAGGTAAGAGAGAGAGAGAGTGAGATAGAACGAGAGAGAGAGAGAGAGAGAGATAGAACGAGAGAGAGAGAGAGATAGAACGAGAGAGAGAGAGAGATAGAACGAGAGAGAGAGAGAGATAGAACGAGAGAGAGAGAAAGATAGAACGAGAGAGAACGAGAGAGAGATATATATAGAACGAGAGAGAGAGAGAGATAGAATGAGAAAGAGACTGTAACACCAGGCCTGATCATTTCCCCGAGTAGGCATCGAAAACAAAACACACAACACTCTCTCACTCGCTTCGAGCGCTGTGCGCGGGCGGCGCGCTGATCTCTGTAGGGCTGCAGGCCGCCCGGTTGGGGCCCGAGGCCGCGCCCGCCATCGCCGAGCTCATAGGACAGAATAATACGCTGCAGGTATACAATACACACACAGAAAAAAAATGTACCTCATCTCTCAAATTTTTAGAATATTTGTACCTCATCTATCAAATTTTTAGAATATTTATACCTCATCTCTCAAATTTTCAGAAAATTTGTACCTCATCTCTCAAACTTAGGAAATTAATTAGCCCTCATTTCAATTTTTTATAAAGTTTGTACCTCATCTCTCAAATTATTAGAAAAGGACATTGGGAACTTTAATATGAGAAAATGCCCCACGGCGGACAAAGATGAAACGTATTTTATTTCAAAGCTTGTACTTGTAGGTATATTCACTTAAAGCGCTATGTTGTGAGATAAGGGAATTCTGAGATATG
Organism: Ostrinia furnacalis; assembly: GCF_004193835.3. Lineage (NCBI taxonomy): Eukaryota > Metazoa > Arthropoda > Insecta > Lepidoptera > Crambidae > Ostrinia > Ostrinia furnacalis. The sequence goes on along the minus strand of NW_021130673.1, from coordinate 58 downwards.
ACGAGTCTAAGTTGAAAATATATTTGTCTAAAATGATTATTTTTATATGAATATTTTT